>NW_018408274.1:49913-54317 GCF_002113885.1 Mizuhopecten yessoensis
TTCCTTTTGTTAACACAATAACATTTGTTGAAACCAAACAATATACGTTGATGGTCGTATGTGTATTATACAGCAACAGACATTTTATTACACATTGTCGTAAGTACTATGAATATAAATATATCACGAAATTAACAAGTATTACAAAATTAAATACCTTTAGTAACGGCTATCAAAATAGGCAGAGAATGCTTTGGAAGGGAAGTAACTCGTATATAACTACATGTACAACTCTTAGCTGTTATCGTAGGCATATAATTAACGATAAATTTCGATACATTCTGCTGTTATGATCGACCTGACATTTTGCACAAAGTTAGGTAAGTTGAACATATTTATGAATCCGAAGACAGATGTAAAAAGTATCGATTAACGAATTCCCGGGCGCGCAAACACATCCCTGGACACTCATTCCTCTGTGGACACTCCATCCACCCTCGTGAAAATAGTATTTATCGACGTATTTCGGTACTTTATACTGTTATGGTCATCCTGATATTTTGCACACACTTAGGTAAGTTAAAAATATTTATGAATCCGAAGACAGAAGTAAAATAAATGGATTAACGAATTATCGGGCTCGCGAACACTTACCTGGACACTCATTCCTCCGTGGACACTCAATCCAACCTCGTGAAAATAGTATTTACCGACGTATTTCGGTACTTTATACTGTTACGATCGAACTTAAACTTTGCACACACCTAGATATATAAACAATATTTAGGAATCAGAAGAAAAAAGTGCAAAAAATCTTATAACGAATTCGTGGGCGCGCAAAAACCTCCGAGGACACTCATTCTTCCCAAATATGCATTTTTATCGACGTATTTCGGTACTTTGTACTGTTACGATCGACCTTAAATTTTGCACACACCTAGATATATGAACAATATTTAGGAATCAGAAGAAATAAGTGAAATAAATCTTATAACGAGCTCGCGGGCGCGCAAAAACCTCGGAGGACACTCGGAGGACACTCATTACTCGGAGGACACTCATTAGGGTGACCGGCTGTCGCTATTTAGCGTAGCAAGGGATTAATTTAATGTGTATTATTTTGTAACAAACCCCTGTGGTTTACGGTCGCTGGAAATAACCGTTCTATTTTTAGAATACATCACGAGTATGACTGAGCGATAAAAGTTTAGCTTAAACTTAAATTTGAAACATGGCTAGGCCTACTTGGACAATTACAGTTAACCCTGAATCAAAGAGTAAGACGACATACCAAGGTTAATCTTTGGAGTTGGGGTTTGCTCTGTCGAGCGGCCATCGATGAAATGTTGAGAGCACACACGCACATTCTTTGGAAGATCTTTCCGATGTAGCCTCATTGTAGGGCCGCCACCCATTCCCGCTTCACTTCCTCGTCCGAGGGTAATTTGTGTAGGCTATATGGAACACAACACGGTCAGTCTTCGTGAATAATTCCATGACCCTCGCACATCGCCTTTTTCCAAACATGTAATTTTTTACGGTTGTGGGAGCACCCAACAACAGCGCACGCTTCGCCGCCTCCTCGCTTGTACATCTTTGTCACGTTTGATCACTATTGCAATGGCGGATAGGTCACGTGATCAATATGGCCGCGCCTACTCGCTATGACGTAATAATGAAAAAAGTCGTGTATATATTACAGAGTATCAAATCCAATTCACGATAATATATATATATGGGACACCAAGCTAAGTTCAATAAGTCACAATTTATCTGTTTATAATCATCATACACATACATTCAACAATGAACACTGAACAAAACATAGAACATATAGGACTTAAACATTAGTAGGTCATAGGTGTTGGATGGAGATGAGTGCGGAATAAATTAAAGCACACTCGGGGACGCCAAAAGCAGACCCTGTCTTCCCTCATTAATATATACGTACTGCTTATTGTATTACAACCCTCCAACACAAGACAGTGCCAAATTATGTTACCAACACAATTTCAATTAATAATTTGATATAAGGCTAAATCACAAATCAGAAATAACACTTTTCAAATATGATTTTAAAGTTAACCTACTAATGATTCAATGTCAATCAGAAATCCTGGTCTTCAGCGGCGAAATAATATTGAAAAATGTCACGATGGTAGCAGCAATATATATCCATACACGATCACACTATTGTGCTACTGTCAGTTGACAGTTCACTTCCGGTAGTACGTGTCAAACGTCAGTTTCCGGTACCCGTACGCGTGTACTTGGTTGGATAACATGTAAACAAAAAATGTACAGCTACGGTCTCGAGAATGAATGAGTTCTAGGACAGCACACAAACAGAGTAACCTCTGGCACACTGTATAATGTTATAATTTGCAATAGCAATATAGTCGGTGAAATTGCAACAACACAGGAAGTAATAAATGAAAACAACTGTGTGCTGGAACATCGTCTTGCTGATCCTGCCCCACTAACTGTTGCACTATACAATCTTCGCACATACACTACAGTTCAGTTAACAGCACCTGTGTGTTTGCTTCAGCACATTTCAATGTTAATATGAAACAGTGCTAACAGAATCGATGTTTTTTTTGCTGTTTACAACACAGGACATTAACGTTCATAAGCTGCGAAACATGGTGAACTGGTAACGTGGTACTATGTACAACTTGTGCAGACAGAATACGGTTTATACTTTGAATACTACACTGCACTGTTTCTAGGATATTTGAAAGAGGTGGCGTATGATTCAATCTATGGCCGAGCGGAGCGAGGCAAAAAAAAATTTGGACTTTTTTTGGCCAAAAAACATAAACTAATTGTGAAGTGCACTAATGTAACGGTTCCTGACTTGGAGCATGCATATTTTATAGTTAAAGTGACTCAGAGTATGTGTTTAATTAATGAATATGATAAATTGCCATATTCAATACAATATTAGCAGATTACGATAGTTATTTTTTTTATTTTAAAACGGGGGTGTACGCCCATTACGCCCTCACCTGGACCCGCCCCTGAGTATGTAATTGATTTAGTCTGATATATTTACATTATCGTTAAAATGGAAATAGAAAGAAGTTATTTCGAATTTCCAAATCTGCACAGAGCATATAGCCTGAACATTACTCAGTACATCAATAAAGTACACTATAATAGTTACTCAAAATATCTCATACTAATTTGGAGAGTTACATGTAGCTATTACATGAAAAGAGTATCTTCAAAATTACATTAATTTTGAACATATAAACTCCTACCTTTTCTATATGGTCAACCCCTCCAACATGTCTGCCAGAACTGATTTTTCACTCAGGTGAGTTGCACGGGCAGGTAAGAAAGGTCACATGACCAACAGGTAAGTATGGGGTTACAGGTCACAAACAGGTCACAGGTTACAGAACAAAACATAAACAACAGCACATGGCACTGAACAACTGACACATGGACAATGGCACTGAACAAGACTAGATACTACAAACAATACATGTACACCTGAACAAACAAGACATAATTACATATTAAACTCCACTCATATTACTTCATTCATCCACCTTTCGTAAAACATAATTTAATTACTAACACTATCCATGATACTTGGACAGGCTATCCCTGCCACAGACTCATAACAGAAGAAATTTTGGTACCATACACATTGTCAGCAACGTGTAACCGCTTGCACTTATTAGGTAAAAGACAATAGCATGACGTCATGATCGGTAAAATAGATATACCCACTTGTGACGTCACATACTTGTTGCTAAGCTGCTTAGCTATCGGCGAAGGCGGAGATGATCAGTCTCTCCCCTGCTATTTACTTCTTTTGTTTCAATCTTCGATTACCACAATGAATATCGGGTTATTCTTGATATTTGTGGTAATGGTGTGCGCCATGCACCAATGGGTTGCTGTATATCGGGACCTTATGTGGTAAGTTAGGACCAGACATGGTAAGATTGGATCTTATATGTTATTCTTTGACTTGACATTACGCAAAGATCTCGTGGAGCTCAAATGAACGTCAATAACCTTTTCAAGTTTGCGATTGTGTTGCCATTGAATGTTTCGAAATATTTACACCTAACTTTATAATTTTAATTCTGTAGCGTGAAGCCCGAGCTAGGATATGCCAAAAGATTGTTATATTATTTCACCACAAGTGAAATTGAGAAAGTCTGTCCAACGGTTACCGATCTGACATGGGTAAGGATGATATATTTTTAATGTTAACGACTGTCATGAAAACGTCAATAATTTCGACCCTAATAGTGCGTATTTTATTCTACTTCTCACCAAATTAACATACCTTTTTAATTTTTACACCTGTGCATTTAATTTTGTATGTTTAAGCAGCCGCCGGCTATGCTTTAATTGCATCGAGTTGGCGCAAAAACGGTTTTCTTCTCTGGTGTCGATATCTTTTTTTTTTTTTTTTTTTTTTTTTTTTTTTTTTTTTTT
>NW_018408274.1:60093-62583 GCF_002113885.1 Mizuhopecten yessoensis
TTTTCTCCACGCACTCTTCAACCGATTCCTTCTCCGATGTATCTTCCAGGCCCATAATCCGCAGAGAATCTTTCCTTCCGTGCTGCTCAAGGTCGTTAAGTTTGTTATCTGCCTTTCCTCTCGCTGCATGTAATCTTCCGATTTCTCCTTCTAAACTTTCAACAGTTTTCCGGAGATCTTCATTATCCGTCTCCAGGTCATGTATTCTTCCCTCCAGGCGATCTGTGATTTCTTTATTCTCCGCACATATGTCTTCCTTCAGTTGGGTAATCTTCCTGTCGAGATATTCCCGAGTTAGCATAGAGGAAAGAAGTTCGTCTAATCTATCTTCCACTGTCCTTCTGTCTTTCACCTCACTACCAAATCCACTCTGACGTCTATCTTTACTGACCGAGCTACCTCTTGTCGAAACTCCAGTAGATTTGTCCGGTCCAGGCATGTTTAAGCTGACAATGCTTACAAATATATGTACAACTTGACGGGCATAGAGATCCAGGTATACGTATAGTTACATATAGTATGCGGTGAGTAGTAGTCACTGTGGCGTTTTCAGTCCATATTCAGAAAATCAGACAGCCTCAAATCACACTTTCTAGAGTAAAATTTCCAAAAAGTGTCCAATATTCCGCCTGTTCGTTCTACCACATCAAACAGGACCAAATATGAACTTTTGAAACCATCTCAAAATAGGTGATTTGTATCGATTTTTGCAGAGCAAAAAAAATAGTCGACTGATCAGAACCACGTGACGTCACCAATGTCGATATCTTAGGTGGGTCTGGAACATTGAATGTTTGTATTATCATAAAATTCCTTGAAAAGAATTATAATTTGATTTCTTTTAGCGAATTGGAAATGAAGTATTCTATGATCTCATGTGTGTGATTCTTACCCTGCTATTGGGCTATGTGCCGTCGGTCGGAAAAATCGTCAAAGAGAAATGGTCCGCCGCCGTGTCGATGTTCCAAGAATGGAGAGCTCGTAAGTAACCATTCATAATGTGATTAGATGTTTGTGTTTCATTGTAGTTTGTCATGTTGTATTTTGAACCGCCTTTCCCCCACTTTCTTTTGATGATAAAAACATTAAATGTCAAACAGTTTACAATAGGTTTCAATGGCACATTTTTATTCGCGAAAGTTGTTAACCATGTTGGCCGCAGTCTAGTATAATTATCGTCTCACTTTTAGTTCTATTTACCCTATAATTAAGATATTTTCTAGAGTTAATGTACATTTCCATGACTCAACGGTTGTGGTTGGGTGTCGCAGTGGATAGCGCACTTGCCTTTCACCAAGGCAGTCGGGGTTCGATTCCCTGGTCGGACGTGAAAAGGTACGGGGTCACCTGCCCGACCACGGTGGTTTTGTCCAGGTACTCCGGTTTCCTCCCACATTAAAACCATCCACGCCATCTGGACCAACAGGAGTGATTAATATAAGTTAAAATAGTTTGTTTCATGAAAGTTGTAAAATAAATAAAGTTTATTTTGATTTTTGTTAAATAGATAAAGTTTATTTCAAGTGTGGTAAAAACTACCTTTACTCGCCACCTTGCGGATGATACACGATTTCTAATGGCTCGTGAACCATTTCAGAATCTTGCAAACCTGTGTTCTCAGACCAATGTTTTTGATAAAATATCAAAGTGAATTGTTTGGTAACGTACAGTGTAATTGTAAACTTGACAGGCTTTGATCTCAGAGTAGCTCTTTGCTAATCTTTAAAGTACGGGTACCACTTTCTACAGTATAAGCCTAATGATTGGTCAGATTTTGCGTGTCTGGAACCAGTCGGATAGCTAACTGTCAGTCCCAGATTCCTTTCTGATAAAATCTAAGGATGCATAGAAAGTAATGTTTTGTGTGTCAAAAATTTAAACCTTGGATTTCGGAAATTTGATCTAACATAAATATTTGTTTGTAAATTGTACAGGTCCTTCCCTCTGCCGTCACTGCGGTACTGCCCCGTGTCAGGTTAAAAGGGGATCCTTGTGGAAGCCCTCCGGTACTCGAAAGAAGGACGTGGCGAATTTCGCAAAAAGGTCAAACGCCATGATGTTGTTTTACTATGGACTAGAGTTGTCCGTGGTACTCACCAAAGAGCTGCCATGGAATAACCTGTACTTGGAGAGGAAAATCGTCCAGCATTTTGAGGAGGAGCATATGGTATTGTTTCCAGTGTGCATCCAGCGTCAGATTAACTACTGGTACCCTGTCCCTCGCTAGGTATGTACTCTGCCCCTCAACAGGTAGTGTATGTCCCTTGCTAGATTGGTTCCTTGTTAGATTAATACAATATCCCTCCCTAGGTACATATTGTGCTCTGGCCCTTGCTAGGTTGGTACTGAGTTCCTCGCTATGTATTCTGCCGCTCACTAGATCCTATCTCCATTGCTAGGCTGGTACTATATCCCTATCTAGGTACTCTGTCCCTTGCTATGTTTGTACTATATCCCTCGCTAGGTACTCTGCCACTCACTAGGTCCTAT
>NW_018408274.1:66049-66188 GCF_002113885.1 Mizuhopecten yessoensis
ACGGTATTCTGTCCATTGCTAGGTTGGTACTGTATTCCTCTCTAGGTATGCTGTCCCTTGCTAGGTTGGTACTGTATCCCTCTCTAGGTATGCTGTCCCTTGCTAGGTTGGTACTATATCCCTCTCTAGGTATTCTGTC
>NW_018408274.1:66720-107255 GCF_002113885.1 Mizuhopecten yessoensis
TATCCCTCTCTAGGTATTCTGTCCCTTGCTAGGTTGGTACTGTATCCCTCTCTATGTATGCTGTCCTTTGCTAGGTTGGTACTGTGTTCCTGGCTAGGTACTCTGCCACTCATTAGGTCCTATATCTCCCTTGCTAGGTTGGTACTATATCCCGCTCTAGGTATCCTGTCCCTTGCTAGGTTGGTACTATATCCCTCTCTAGGTATGCTGTCCCTTGCTAGGTTGGTACTGTATCCCTCTCTAGGTATTCTGTCCCTTGCTAGGTTGGTACTGTATCCCTATCTAGGTATGCTGTCCCTTGCTAGGTTGGTACTATATCCCGCTCTAGGTACTCTGTCCCCTGTTAGGTTGGTATTGTGTCCTCCACTTCATACATGTACTCATCCCTCATCAGGTAGGTTACCTTTTCCTCGTTAGGTACGTTTCTCCCCAAAATAATAATAACATATATTGCTTTGATTTTTAGTCATCAATTTAATGCATATATTTTTCATGAATTTTCCTAAATGTCCAAACTACAATTCATGACAAAAATTTTGCAGTGAAGAACGGACAGATTTTGCATAAAGTTTACATTAAATCTTGTAAATTTATTTATTTGTTTATTTCATTTTAGATTCGTTGCACCGTTCAAAGAGAAGAATGCGGATGGCAGTCAGTGATGGAATAGAAATGTGATTGACGTCACAGCCTCGATTTGGCTGTCTTAGGGTTTTTGTCACGATTAGTTCCAATATGAATGTTTTTCAACAGTGATATGTATATTGTACTTATATTTATTGGATGTCTAAAAGTAGCTTTGTGGGTGTGGATAGTTAGTGAACTTCTGGGGAACTTTTGTAGCTAGTGTTGACCAGCAGTGGTCCAATTTATAAATCTTCGTTTTTTTGTAAGATTGGTTAGTTGCAAACATGGTTCTATTGACCATCAGAGGTGGTTTGAGGTGTGTAGCCGTAAATTGGCCATTTGGCATTTGTCAGTTTGCAGGCAGTTCATCTTGACCGATAGGATTTTCGCTGATTTTGCTAATTTTGCTATTTTATCGCAAGGTTCTAACGGCGTCGGGTCCTGACAGCAATTGGTTCCCTGTATATATGTATTTTCGCTAATCTAAATGGATCTGCAATGACCACATATGATGGCCAGATGGTATTGTCGTGGTCAGATATACACGCGGTCAAGCTGACCACCTGGTTATGTAAAATTACCAATATACAAAATTCTGTCCATTTTGTTTTGGTCACTTTTGCGTTGGAGAATTTTTTATCCGAACAATTATGTGATCAATAAAATATCCTAATATAATTTTCGTGTTCATGTTATATTTTGTAACCGTCCTTTTAAACATATCATAGCTTCGTAAAAACGTATGAAATGTCGTACATTGAAGTGCGACTGAACTAATATTACCGACACCTCAGCCCGTATTCAGGTTTTTCAACTTGAGACATTTTTTTTTTTTATCAAATTTAAGTGCTAAATTATTATTAAACTCCTGAACCAAACTCCGGTTTCATTTATCAGGTAATAACGAAAATATTGATAAAATGACAAAATGTAAAATATAAAAATAAAAGAATATTTTAAACATACACATAGAAGGAGGGGCAGACTAAGAATTTTGACAATGGAGGTATATGTCAAGGTATGTATGATGTAAGTGATATTCAAGCTAAATATGGGCATATTTTAGGTAAAAAATGTATTGGTACTGTAAAAACACCACGTAATCTTAAATACAATGTTGGTACAGTGATAACACCTTGTAATCTCAATTTATTTATTTTTGCTCCAGGTTTCAAATTTAAATATTTAATTTTATAATAATTTATTGTACTTAAACATATGCTGGTAAATGAAAACGGGAGCATTGTCATCTCAACACGGTTTTGTTGACTTGATTAATTTGGTGTTCGCATTGTACCTGTAATAACCTATGTTTTTGTAATCTGGTAGAAGTTTATGTAGTGTTCAAGACTTTCTTTTAATAATTTATTTTAAGACTGCCTGGCATGATACTAATTGAAGAATAATTTGAAGATATGATATTACCTCTTTCGGGTTGACAATTCAGAATGAACCCCTCACATGGGGGCAATAGTTGTATGTTGTAATATGCAACTTACAATAAGATAAGAACAATTTAGCAATATTAATGAAAAGTGTCATACATAACACATAGTTCTGTTATAATTGTTTGCTGCTATCAATGTGAAATTAAACAGGAAAAATGGTTTAAAAAGTGTAATTTAAACAACCATTTAAATCAATTGTTTGCGAGATGAAGTCATAAATGTTGGAAGATGTGCGAAAGTTTGAAGTCAAAGAAAAGTAAAATGATTAAATTTCGTAGATACTTAACGCGAACTGTTCCCAAACACTGACGACATACAGATGATCCCTTTTCACGTTTTCAGTATATTCCCGGATGAAGGATGCTACACCATTCGTTTCAATCGGGAACCATCGTCCCTTTCCGTGAACGAGAAAATGTGTTTACGGAAAGTGCCGACGGTTCCAGATTGCTTTCGCTTCTGTTTTAATTATAATTCAAAATTTGTATAATCTTAAGTGTTGACTATTCAAAAAAAAAATGCATTCCGTTTGCTCTGTACATTATATGAGTCAAGTAGCGGTTGGAGAATGAAATACGTAGTGAGAATCCTAAAATGTTTTATCGGCTCTGCCGAAAGAAGGACGGGCGAACGAGTGGACGGAAGGACGCCATATCAGAATGTGTGTAAAATGTGTTTTTAATACGTGCTAGGCACAATGCAATCATGGTATACCACTTTACAAGAAAGATAGTTCTGATCTTCCAGAAAACTACATGCCAATTTCGTTATTGAGCTGTGTAGGAAAGGTTTTTGAGCGTGTCGTATATCAGCATGTGTACAATTACTTTGTTGAAATAACTTGTCGTATAAATTACAGTTTGGATTTCTTCAAAACCACTCCACTACTCATCAACTAACAAAGAACACACTGCGATTATATTTTGTGATTTTTCGAAGGCTTCGATCGGGTTTGGCACAGAGGTCTGATTTTGAAACTTGATAAATACGGAATCACGGGAAATTTATTGAAATGGTTTGAACACTACATGAAAGAAAACAATCAGTTGTTATGAGAAATGAATTTAATTGTACATCTTCTGAAAGAGCTCTCAAAGTGGGAGTCCCACAGGGTTCAGTCTTAGGGCCACTTTTATTTCTCATGTATATCAGAGACGTATATATTATTTCAGATACTTTATTATCAGTTGCTCGGCTATTCGCTGATGCTACTGCATTATCACATTCATCTGGGAACTTGACCGAATTGGAGCAAGCAAATACATTTTGATTTAGAACAACTAAAACTGGCTTTGAATCCACGGAAAACTGAATCATTATTAATCTCATTTCTGACTCTATATTATGAACCAAAATTTAATTTTGACAGAAACTCGATTCCGACAATCAATTCTCATAAGTATTTAGGAGTAAACATTATTGGGGATGCTAAATGGAGTATTCATATTGATAGCATTATAAATATAACCACGGAATTAGATCTAAGTTCGTGATAAAACTAAGAAGTATTTATCAACCCTTAGAACATTAAAATATATTTTAAGTAGGAAGAATCTAGAGAAATTATAAAATAAACTTTATCACTCTTGTTGGCCCGGATTTTAGCGCGCATGGGGTCTTGATGTGGGAGGAAACTGGAGTACCCGGAGAAAACCCAAGTGTTCGGGCAGGTGACCCCATACCTTTTCACGTCCGATCGGGGAATCGAACCCCGGCCGCCCTGGTGAAAGGTAATTGCGCTATCCACTGCGCCACCCATTAGAGAAATTATACTTGATATATGATGTTCGGCCTCTTTTAGAATATGCTTGTGAGGTTTGGGATAACTGTAACGAAAGAGACACAGAAGCTATTGAAAACATCCAGTATCAGAAGCCGCAAGAATAATCAAGTTACAGGTTTGCCAATTTTTACAAGTAAATTTCGACTATATCAAGAATTAGTTTAGTTTTCAGTTTGCATTGTATACGTCGTAGTTACCAATAATGGCATGACACGACGGGAGAGAGAGAATATGTTACTTAAATTAAACTGGCAACCCTTAAAAGAATGTAGAATGTTCAGAAAACTCAGTCTTTTTTATAATATTCAGTCAGGGAATTCACCAAACTATCTTGTGTCTCATCTTCTTCCGAAAGTGTCTGACCTGTCTGCTTATAATCTTAGAAATAGAGATGAATATCAAATTCCTCACTGTCGTCTTAGTCTAACTATATAATATACCTATAATTTATGGAATAACCTGTCTCTGCAACAAATAAATAGTACCACCTTGAAACAGTTTAAAAGTTCTATCTATCTATTATCGCGCGTCGCGTCATATAAATGAGTGATCTATAATACCCTTCGGGTCTGTTGGATTGAAATGAATTATTTAGCAGCGATTGTTTTTTTAGCGAAATTAAGCATGCTGTAAGGTCCTGCCCATCCGTCCGTTTCCCGCCTTCCCTATTTCCCTTTATTTCAAGCGTCTCTGTGACAACGATGATCCGATATAGCTTACTTCCGGTAAAGGTAAGAATAATTTCACTCACTTACGAGTTAACTTGTAGTGAGAAATTGTCGAATATACAGATAGAGTGTCAACAACCAGTGCTTGCTCTAGTGTACAAGCTCCATTGTTTCCCCAATAAATGTAAATATTGTCGTAGTATGTGTAATTTAAAGGACGAAATATTTGTAGCGGAAGTTGTGATTTGGATTGACAACGTGTAAACGAACGAATGTCAATTACTCATTTACGATAAGCCTAAGTCTGTCATAATCTGGGAATAACTTTTCAGCATAATCCATTGTTTTGAAGGCGTGCCACACTATTTGTGATATAACCAACATGATATGAAGGTGTGTGCTGAAAAGAAAAGTCTACTTCGATTTATATGACGTTTCTGTAGGCCTACTGTGTGTTATAACTTAATCAGATTCTATAATATTTTACGTGATTCAAAATAAGATGGTAGTGGCCAGTCAAAACCACAAAAATCATAGGAAAGTGCTCTGGTAATGTATTTAACAGTTTAGAAATGTAAATCATAAAGTGCTGACATAATTATATGAAATTTGTTTTAAATAGTATGGTACTTTCTAAGAACGAGTAAGACAAAGTTATTTAAAGTTCCTGGATATCCAATAAATGTAACGGAACTCAACTGGGTCGATCATGGACGTCAAGTTATAATTTATTGCCTCAATTTCTTAGAGTGTACATGTCCATGGCATCTATAGTTAAAGTTTATAGAGTCCCTGGTTCAAATCCCAGTCGAGCCATGCATTTTCCGCTCCTATTAAAATAGTGGCCTGTGACCAACCAATTATTCAAGTTCTGAGTGTAAACTTGACAAGGGAATACCAAATCTGGGTTGTAAATAGTGTTATCTTTTGGTGGCGAAGCAATGTAGCGGAACTGGACTGGGTTGATCACTAATAACTAGGTAGCTCAATTGGTTATATCCGTCTAGAGCTCTGGAGGTCCTTGGTTCAAATTCCGGTTAGCCATGCATTTTGTCCGCTTCTATTGCATAAATAAACCCTATTATCTCCGACATTTATAGAGGGGAATTGTTAATTTTATATTCTATTAAGATACATTATGGGGCACGGTAGTCTAGTGGTAGGACGCCAGGCTCGTGACAGAAGGGTTGCTGGTTCGAGGCACGGCACTGTGTCGTATCTCTGAGCAAGATACTTTACTCCACTTGTTTCAGTCTACTCAGCTGTAAATGAGTATGTGATTGGGCCGTGCTAGAGATGTTGAATGCTAGCTGTGTGTGCCTAAATGGCAGCACCGACTGTATGCTCCACAGGTAAAAAAATATAATGGCTGGTTGCTAAGGCCCTATAACAACGGATAATAATTTGTGAACCGCTTTGAGACGACCTACAAACTAGGTTGTGAAAGAGGTATATAAGAACCTCAAATTATTATTTATTATTATACTGAGTTGAAATGATTTTTATGGATTCAATATGTCATTCCCGAGATACTTAACTTTCTAGGATTGACTGGATTATAGATATGCATCACGTTATAGGGAGGCATGTATACTTCCATTATACAACGAAAAAGCAAACAAAACAATATGCAAATAAAAAAAAAATGGGTATGCTGTTCCAAGCTGAATATCTAACAACAGGGTACCTGTATACGTACTGGTCAGCAGATGTCCCTTGGTAGAATAAGATAAAATTTCAGCCATTTTCGTCCAAAGTTTTCAATGTTTTACTTGCTACTGGTTTACTTATACAGTTGGAAGTATACATAATTAATGTACCACTTGACCGCCAAATCAGTTAATCATGCAACTTTTATACTGGAAACGACATTTACCACAGCCATCTTGATCTTTGGCCGTTTGATCTCTCAAAACTTTATAAAAGATAAATGAAGTTCTGCAAGTCCCAGATATATAAATGAACTTTTAGATAATGTTTCATTTCGTAGCATTCATTTTAAAAGAGAGATTGTTATCGGCACGTATGGATACATGTAACTTCAGAATATTTCTTTTTTACCTTTAGATATGACTATCCAGAGATGATTTGTTAATGCATGGCTGGACAGAAAAATAATGGCAGATAACAACAGATTTTCTCCCCCTGCATCTCCAACATCTTCTGTGGGATCATCATTCAGCCGAGATAATGATGCGAACAGGCTGTCAAGACAGGACTCAAAAAATGACAGCAGACTCACAGCTACAGCAAAGAGACAGAAATACCTTAAACGTTTGTTTAAGTTTCGTCAGATGGACTTTGAATATGCGTTTTGGCAGATGATATATTTGTTTGTAGCGCCACAAAAAGTGTAAGCACAAATTACTAACAATTATTTTCCCATTCAGAAAAGATATCTTTAAATTACCCTTTAATCATAAAATATCCTCTCATTGGAAACAGAAATCCTCTTCCTGTGGTTAGCATAGGAAGACATTGAATTATTTTAAGCGTCCTTTCCAAAATGTAAAGTTTGGCAATGCTCATGACCATGATCAGCTGCTATGTACATGTATGTGATGCCAATTTATAATAGTAATTAAAATGTTCAAGCTAAAAACTTTGATTTTACACAACATTTTATAAAACATCATAATTTAATTTTACCCACATTGTATCAAATTTTCTTTCTTTCGTAGTTAAAAAGTCACACACAATTAACTCTGTTCATTATTTTGTCCTGCCCATGAAGATGTTCCCCATATTTTCACAAAAAGGATATGTATAATATTGTTGGTATTAGATTATTCTATTAGATAATTTATAAATATGTATTATATTTCTATAAAACGAGGTTACTGATTTAACTGTGCTTGTTAAACGATGACCAATTATTTACCCAATGCTTCATGTTTTAGGTTATTTGAGATATTTTAAGTAACTTCACATTTTTTGTCAACTTTTACAGGTACAGAAATTTTCAATACAGAAAACGTAAGTATCACTTTTACATTAATAAATAGAAGAATTGTAACAGTACTAATAGGAATGAAATAATAAGTATGATTATTTAAATTCTAGTCAAAACAACATCTTTGTTGATGTTAATACCGTACTACCCTGCCCATCTCAATTGGAGTGTCCAAATTTAGTACTTGTATTTGGTACGTCAGATACGTATATATACATGTACAACATCATATATCTAAAGTAGGCCAATGTGACTTATTTTATCTCCAAGTTAATCATTTGAACAGATTGTCTGAGCCATGAGGTTACTGCATGTACTTTATATTTGCAGCAAAACAAAATGGTGAATAGAAAAAAAACGTTTTAAACGTTTTATAATACTTCTATGTTTCAGCATAGTTTCTTTTTATTACAAGTGTTAAATAGATAAGTGTGTAGTTTTGTAAAGTAAACAAAAGAAATATCATTACCATTGCATGGGGGACTTCTGATTGTCACACATCACTTTGCTTTGTTGTGCTAGTTTTGGAAAAAGTAATTGAATGTTTCTGATGAAGCAGTCATAGATTCAGGATATTGACAGTCTGTACAAGTTAGAAGTTATAGTGCTTAGAAATTCAAAACAAACAAATACATCAACTTTCATAACAGCATTTTGGTAAATTGTTGTTTTAATCTCCATGTTCAGTGTTGTGTAAGTGAGTAGTTCAGGGATTTCAGTTGACCCTTGACATTGAGGTCAAATAACATTTTCGCTGAAATTTGAAGACTCAATTTTTTTCTCTCCTTTTAACCCAAAAAGTCAAAGGCTATTTTGGGGTATAAAAACATAACTTCAAAGTACTACTGATAACTGAATGTTCTGATGGTGCTTAATTAGGACAGTTTTGAGTTATTTTCCAGAACTTTAAACCTCATTTAAAAAAATCACAATTTTGATACTCTCATGCAGTTACCTTTCTGATTTGCATATCAGATGTTGTAATATAATGTAATATAATATAATATAATGAATGTAATATTTATAAATTACACTTCCATCTAACATTTCAGACACGAAAGACCAGTGGGCGAGAGATGACCCAGCATTTCTGGTACTGTTGAGCTTTTGGTTGATTGGTAAGTTTTTCAGGTTGTTTTGAATATAAATGCATTTTAGTATACATGTAGAAGAACGAGTGGGGGGATTAAATGTCAATTAAATTGCAGTATTTATAACAAATGATTGGAGTGAATAATACAAGAATGCAAGAATGAAAATAAAACATCAGAAAAGAAATGAAGGATAAGAGTGAACAAAGGGAATGATTCCTCCTGCATAAGGCTATAGGTTGTAAGAGGGATATGAATCTGAGGCACTTTATCCTCAGCATCCCTCCAAAAAGATGCGGGAAATTAAGTAAAATTTGAACCTAAAAAAGTATCTTGCAAAATGTTTTTTCATTAAATGCATATCACTTATTTTTTTTAAGAGATATTTTCTTATTTGCGGATATTTATTTTAATTTGTAAGGAGAGACAAAGACGCACAGAAATATTGGTGTGATATGACTATACAACTGATACATATATCATTATTTGCCATAGCTCGACAGTTCACAAACATATAACAGACTTGAATTTAATATCTAATTTAATAACTATTACTATTATCCATATGTTGTATTAAAAGCGCTTTAGAGTAATTTTACAAATTAAATAGGGCGCTATATAAATGTTGTATATTATTATTATTATTATTATCTATTGATATTATGTTTCTATTACAGCATCATCCATAGGATTTGCACTGGTATTGGGGCTTACATTTGTGGGGTTCCTCAAGTTTATACTGTGGGTTGTGTTAGTGGACTGCGTGGGAGTAGGCCTGCTTATAGCAACTTTATTCTGGTAAGATTGATGCAATTATAAAGGATTTTCCCTTATGTACAATGTAGCCTCACACATCTGTTACCTATAATGCCCATTAAGTTTTATTGAGCATTAATAAATGTATTAAATTATCCTTGATGCTGTAAGAGATACATGAAAGTTTTTATTGAAAATGGTTATTATTGAATTATCTTTCTCACTTTATTTGTCTCACCCTTGACGAAGTAGTTTTTAGCCCACCAACAGCTATGAAAATAACTAAATAAATTAAAAATAAAAATGTCTTCTTACCAAATGAGATGAAAATCGAGAACTCGAAAGGTAACTTTTTGTTAACAAAATGTTCTAATCATGGAAAAAAAACCACCTTGTTTATGTTATGTGTAGGAATAGTTTTTATTGATGAAATTATAAAGGATTTTCCCATATATATAGCCTTTACTCATTTGTTACCTATAATGCCCATTACATTTTATTTACTTAATGCTGTAAGAGATAGATGAAAGGTTTTTATTGAAAATTGTTGTTATTTAGGGGATAGTACGTTGTTTTGAGTGGCTATACTGGCGATTAGAACATGAAATTTGGGTTTGAACTCGAGAACGATGGGTCGAGAGTTTAAACCAAATTTCATGTTCTAATCGCCAGTATAGACACAAAAACAACGTACTATCACCATTCTAACACACCTTAACAAATATACTACGCTAATATGTTTAGAAACATTGTATTTCCTTGTACAAAGTACGTATTAAAATACTTTGTGACCTGAACTGGCGACGTGTCAATCTGCAGCGGACTGACCAATCGGAAAGAAGCTTTCAAAAGTCGGTCATTTGGCCCCGCCCATACTGGCGAGCGCTCGATCTGTATGTTGACGAGGCAGAATATTTGGATTGTTCGTGAACGTCCTGCTACCAAAGTTTCTACGACACATTTGGATTGATATCGACCAATTTCTTACATTTCCATGTCGGTATGCATACCAATCTGTGCTTATCGACAAAATCGGCGATTATTTGTATAGATTTGTGAAGAGTTTTGTGTAAATAAATGCATACGACACATGTGAAATGTTTCATTTGATTTGGGACCTAACTTTAAAATATGCCTTCACACGGATGGAATGAACGTTTCAGTAATGAGTACTTTTTAATTCATTCAACAAATACATTTCATCGGTCGTTTACTTTCTGTTCTGTTGCCTGCTAGCCTTATCAGCGGGATTTCGATAAGAGGCGAGCTTGGCACCATATTGTTTAGGTTTGAAACGGGGCGTGGCTTAAGTGCGATGGGAGGAGCTTAACACGATTGATCATGATTCCATCGCAGATTAGAACATGGTCCGTATCCAATCAAAACACGCGTTGCAAACGAATCGTGTTAGAATACATTATCTCCCTCACTTTTTTGTCTCGTCCGTGATGAAGTAACGGAAGCGCGACTAAGGTGTTGCTTTTCCAGAGACGGTGGCAGCGTCAACATTAAGTTTTTTGCGTTTAACTTTGTTTCACTGAAAGTAGAAGTGCTAAACCAACTAAACTTCGACTATAGATGCATTTTAGGTAGTACATCTCAACCCATGCATCAAATGCTGGATGCGCTCTACCATTCATGGTCCGTTGACTTTGTCAGCATCTTCATCACCATTAAGTTTTTGCATTTTAGTAAGTTTCTCTGATATGTGCATTGATGGTCAGCGCGGGGCACAGGCGAGACATATCAATCCGAATGGCTTGTATTGAATTTAGAGTAGAGCATGCTTCATTGTATGGTAAAACTGGAATTTGGATCAAAAGTTTTCAACAAACTAGGTGTCATATCCTGAGATTAAGTTTTTGTTGGTCTATATAACTGGTTGATACGTATACACATAAGTACTGTAGAAATCGTTTAGCCATGATTCCCTATTTGTATATATGTACGTTGGAACCTTGGATACATTATTTTGTGTGTACAGAGGAATCTTGTATGGTTATTGGACGCTTTTATTTGCTACATATGTAGCACAGTGGATGGTTTAATTATGTTCAACGTCCTATTCCGCTAAGGTCATTTAAGGACGTGCCTCCATGTGTGTAGTGTATGCATGTTTGTGTGTGTGTGTGTGTGCAGGAGGCTGGGTTTGTTGGTGTGCTTGCCTCCTTGTGATAGCACGGATCTGATGCAGACTTTATAGTGCTATCTCACTGAAATGCCATGCCGAAGGCACCAAGCACTGCAGTCCGCCCGGTCACATTATACTGACAACGGGTGAACCCGTGGAATTTGGTTAATATGTATATAGATATATTTTGTGTGTACATGTACATTGTGAAGTAGAAGCCTTATTAAAGATTTTTGGGTTTGTATGTACCTTTGAACCGTGATCATGTAGGTGCTGATTGATGTGTGCAGTTGATCATTAATGTTAGTTTGGTAAGTTTCTTTTTGTATAATGGAATTTATGAAGCTCTCCAGGCAAAGTTGTGCAACATTCCCCGTAACAATTAAAACATGTTGGTCTTGTTACTTGATTATCATAATTCTTCACGATTACAGTATAATTGAATTAAATTATTCGCTGATTTTTTTCACCTGGACGATTTATTTGACAGGTTTATCACCAATAAGTATATGATCCTTGCTCCTCCCCGGGGACAAGACGTAGAGTGGGGATACGCATTTGACGTCCATCTTAATGCCTTCTTCCCTCTCCTTATGATACTGCACCTGTTTCAGCTGATTTTCCTTCTCCGTAAGTAAAATGTAATCCTTCTCCATAGGTAAAATGATATCCTTTGTTCAAAAGTGAGGCAGTGTTAGTTTTCTGTAAATGAACTTTAATATATTTTTCTTGTGCGTCAATAAAAGTTAAATGTTAATTCTTACTCGTGTGGATAAAGTGTTATTCAGAAGTATAAAGTCAAGCTACTCGCACTAAAGACATGATTTTAACGTTTTTATTAAAGTATTGATATTTCTGTCGAGATAAATTACTCTCTGTTTATGTATTACTGGTACATATAAGTAATGTGTATTTCTTATTGTCGAGATAAATTACTCTCTGTTTATGTATTACTGGTACATATTAATAATGTGTATTTCTTATTGTCGAGATAATCTACTCTCTGTTTATGTATTACTGGTACATATAAAGAATGTGTATTTCTTATTGTCGAGATAAACTACTCTATGTTTATGTATTACTGGTACATATAAATAATGTTTATTTCTTATTGTCGAGATAAACTACTCTATGTTTATGTATTACTGGTACATATAAATAATGAGTATTTCTTATTGTCGAGATAAATTACTCTCTGTTTATGTATTACTGGTACATATTAATAATGTGTATTTCTTATTGTCGAGATAAACTTCTCTCTGTTTATGTATTACTGGTACATATAAGTAATGTGTATTTCTTATTGTCGAGATAAATTACTCTATGTTTATGTATATTCTTATTGTCGAGATAAACTACTCTTTGTTTATGTATTACTGGTACATATAAATAATGGGTATTTCTTATTGTCGAGATAAACTACTCTCTGTTTATGGATTACTGGTACATATAAATAATGTGTATTTCTTATTGTCGAGATAAACTGCTCTCTGTTTATGTATTACTGGTACATATAAATAATGGGTATTTCTTATTGTCGAGATAAACTACTCTATGTTTATGTATTACTGGTACATATAAATAATGTGTATTTCTTATTGTCGAGATAAACTACTCTATGTTTATGTATTACTGGTACATATAAATAATGGGTATTTCTTATTGTCGAGATAAACTACTCTATGTTTATGTATTACTGGTACATATAAATAATGTGTATTTCTTATTGTCGAGATAAACTTCTCTCTGTTTATGTATTACTGGTACATATTAATAATGTGTATTTCTTATTGTCGAGATAATCTACTCTCTGTTTATGTATTACTGGTACATATTAATAATGTGTATTTCTTATTGTCGAGATAATCTACTCTCTGTTTATGTATTACTGGTACATATTAATAATGTGTATTTCTTATTGTCGAGATAAATTACTCTATGTTTATGTATATTCTTATTGTCGAGATAAACTACTCTCTGTTTATGTATTACTGGTTCATATAAATAATGTGTATTTCTTATTGTCGAGAAAAACTACGCTCTGTTTATGTATTACTGGTACATATAAGTAATGTGTATTTCTTATTGTCGAGATAAATTACTCTCTGTTTATGTATTACTGGTACATATAAATAATGTGTATTTCTTACTACATGTTTAGGCTGTATATATTTAACATTTATGCCGAAAAATTTCCTTTGAAATACTGTGTAAGGTTATGAAATGTTAATATAAAAAAGTTACAGGTATATTATGTAATCCAAATCTATTGATGTTTTAGTTCGGTGATCCACTTAGTTATACAAATTTCAAATTTTGAGATATTAACATGTTAAGTCTATATTTAACATCTATGCCGAAAAATTTCCTTTGAATTACTGTATAATATAAAAAAATTACTGATGTTGTATATAATGTAATCCAAATCTATTGATGTTTTAGTTCAGTGATCCACTTACGTAGTTATACAAATTTCAAATTTGGAGATATTTACACTCATTTATGAATAAACTCTGTGTCTGACTGCAGAGTTTTACAGGATTAAGTTTCCGAGTTTTGACACATGTATATAATCATTGTTATTTTATTTTCAGCTTTAATTAACCAGGACCACTTCATAGGGTTACTCATTGGGAACACGTTCTGGCTGGTGGCCATATTTTACTACATCTACATCACATTTTTAGGTTACAGTGGTGAGTGTCAACATTCTGTGTGATTATGTAAAAGTAGCTCCCAGCTTATTTCTCAATATATCTTGTATATCTCGGCAGGTCTTATAATTTATCAAATATACAAAATTCACAAGAATAAAGAGTTAATTATATAACTGGTATTCTGTTTGAAAACACTAATATCATGCAACAGCTGCTTTAAAGAAATGTACATGTATGTATTTTATAATTTATGGACCAGTATATATGGGGTAGTTGTGCTCAAAAATTTTCCCTTTATCAGCTATGCGTTACAATCCAAATCCATCTAGCCCTTCTCATGTAATTGATTTGCATGATATTTGTACTTAAATTCTCTGTCATGATAATTTTTGCCCTTATTACCTAAGATGAACAAGGCAATAGGGAAGCTGCAGCAATTTTCTGGTATGCAGTATCGGCTTTTCTGAAGAACTAGGGCTGTTAATTTTTTTTTATTTCTGTCCGAAGGTGTACAAGTAATATTTGACTCTGAAAATACCAGACCGTACAAGGTTGATTTGGTCTTGCACCATAAGTCATGGTTAATGAAAAACAAGGTCTTTTATTTTTATTTTCGTTGAAGGTTGTTTACAATTTCTTTTTGAAAAAAAACCCCTTTATTTTGTTAAAGATTGATTAAGTTCCCTTTGCCTAGAAATTTTTGACTAAAAATGTCTTTTATGATCTATTGGACTTCGTTTACTTCCCTTTGACTAGATATCATGTGATACATTATACTGACATTATTGTAACATCATTGTTAATTATTGTTTGCTTTGTTTCAGCGCTCCCGTTTTTAAGAAATACACGGACATTGTTATTCCCCCTTACAGGAGTAATATTATTGTACATTCTCTCTCTCGTGATTGGCTGGAACTTCAGTCGAGGGCTTTGTAACTTCTACCACTACCGGGTCACATAGGCCTCACAGCGCCACCTGTTGGGAGTATTGTGAATACAGTGTCTCGGTGTCATACATCGGATGGGATTACGTTGAGACATTATATAGCAAGGAGATAAAAATGCTTTTTATCAAATCAAGATTAGTTATTTCATCAACATTATATAGCATTTAAGAGTCTATTTATTTTTGAGTGCAGTGTGACAAGAATGGATGCTTTCAGTATTTATATGCTATTGTGTGTTTCTGGTGACCAAGTTCAGTATCTAAATTAATTCTGCAAAATGCAGCCTAATGGAGTCTTAGATAATCCCAAGACTAAAAAGATACAATAGATAGATGTATTCATAAGCACATACCGGGTATGTAGTTACAGGTGTGGAATCTTTTATGTGTCGCAAAGTTTTCACAGATTCAGATTTAAATAATTATGTTCTTCATTTGACATTTGTTTATATATCATCAACATGTCGTTAGATAACCACACAACATACCCCGGAATGACCACTTTCTGTCACTGACCAGCTGGATAACAGTATTATTAATTGGTTGGAGCTAGTTAATAATAATAACAATAACTTAAGGTTCTTATATACCGCTTTATCACAACCTAGTTTGTAGGTCGTCTGAAAGTGGTTCACATATTATTGTCTGTGGCTAAGCATTATCGTCTTAAGACAAGTTAGAAACAGATAGTGTGGTCATTCTGTGACAAAACGTTGAGGTTGTTACAGAAGCTGTATTCTTTTCGTATGTGAGTTGATATTGATGACCTTACTGTGTCATTTCTCTGTTACATGTAAATATCATCAAACTATATGGGATATGTTTGCATTCACATGTTTCCCAGCTGAACTGTAAATGCAAGTACAAGAAATATATATTTGTGTTTGGGTCTAACTAAGTGTCACACAAAGTAGCAGACCACAACAGCTTACATTGTTTAAATATGTGTATATAATGAATGATTTGATAACATAAAACTTCAAAGAGAAAATAGATCCATACATATTTGTTTCACGTTATATATAGTACTATGTATGTTTGAATATGAAAAGCAGTTTTGTTTTATAGACAATATCATTATAGGTAGTTATCATTTATTGTGCTTTTATGTTTATTAATTTTTGTTTTTTTGTTGTTTTGTTTTTGTCATTAATTTATTTACCAAATACATAAGATGTTTTCTTTCTTTCTTCTAAAGATAGGATTCTAGGCATCCAATCCAAAATTACAACAAAATTGAAAACAAGTCACAATCATCACATAATCTTATAAAATAAAATACTTTATTAATGTTGATTTACATACAATGTATATATGTTTATATATGATATGTGAAGTATTCATCATTGGGTTTAAACTATGTTAAAGGCAAACAATTTCATGCTACAAAAATCTGTAAGTGATAAATACACAATGTATCATATAACAGGTAAAGGAATACTTGCTTGTTGAATTGAAAACAGTCAAAAGTTTTGTCCCATGGAGGAATGATTTGCAGGCCCTTTCAAAATATAAACGTGAATAGAACTGTTAGTGAAGTAATAGGTTTCCTTATATAAAGAAGAGTAAAGTTATACTTCTCATGTCCATTTTAAAGTTACTCATATGATGTACTATTTTTTAGAAGTGATGTAAAGGCTGCATTCTGACGCCACATTTACAACACTTGTACTCGCTGTATGTACAATTGTTAATTTTTCGTGGGCAAGAGTAGCCTTACTTATAGAATCATTGGTAGCAATTACAGTCTAGAAAAGCTAGAATGTGTTTTACTGTAAACTTGAGTGTGACATGATTCATTTATCGCTGAACAGTAAATTTAGTTTGTGAAGGCGGAATATGTTTCGAACATTTTTTTGTGTGTGTGATATTTTATAGCTGTAATAGAGGTCATTTATTTTTCAATGCCTCCGGTAGGAGTCGAACCCGGGACCTCTGGCTTACTAGTCTTACGCTCTACCGAATGAGCTAAAGAGAATTTCTCTTTTGCTCACTCGGAAGAGCGTAAGAGAAGTAAGCCAGAGGTTGCGGGCTTGACTTCTAGCAGAGGCATTGAAAAAATGATGACCTCCGTTACATAGTATAAACGTAGAAGGTAGTATGACTTCTTCCGCTAGTCAGTAAGACAGGCGGTAACATGATACTCCAAATGAGAATTGGACTGTATCGATAAAAACAAATCGTCATAATGGACTGAAAAAATGCATTGTCCGCGACAATTATGTTCTGATCATACTGGTGAATAAATGTGATCAAGAGCGAATGATAAATGTGTCTTTGAAATTATACACGGTATGCAAGAACCAAGATGGATGTATTTTATACTACCCTTATGTAATTATTGTATATGACTACAAAGTGTAAGGGTTTCTGAATGTTTTAAGTGTTAGTATATATACATGTCATACTTTCTCTTTAAACAGTTTGTAAATATGTAAATGATCAGCAATGTAATGTAAAGAGGGTCAAAACTTTTATCACTCAAAATAAAACTGAAGTAAAAATGTTCATAGTCTTTCTTCAATTTTATATTAGAAATAATAATGTTTCAAGGAATCGTATTAAAACGAGACAGTATATATTTCATACGTTGTAGTGAAAAAGGTACGTACATGGTCTTTTAATAACCGATGTTAGATTACATCACTTCTAACTCCAGTATATTTCATATCAATGTTTACCATAAAAACAACAAAAACATCTTCATTCATAGCACATACAATAATGTGAGAGGTACATGTATAATTACAGATTGTTAATTTGTAAAAAAAAAAAAATGATATCACTTGTACATACATTTCTGTTTATATTTACAATCACTACATATTGTACCATTTTGAATACATAATAATACACAACGCAGTTTCATATAAATTTGTAAAGCATATAAGTAAACAGATAAAAATTGGCAAAACATTTTGAACTTCATATTCCGATATTATTGGTACAGTTGCTTCATTGGTGGTGTATACACTAATAACATATATATACTAGTATAACCATGTTCATTGCATAAGTAGTACATGTAAATCTGTTTAGTCAAGAAATTTTATTTTATTCAAACTGTTACAACTATATATTGATTTAAAGAATATCAACGTATAGATTATGAAATTACCCTTGTTCTATGGCTTACAATCGCCATGCAATAAATTCCTTAAATACGAATGTTACCATATGCAAAATACCAACATGTACCCATATATAAGGGACATATTGGTGACTTTGATGAGCCAGCGTCGGCAACAAAGTTGAGTCGCCTGTAATGTACAAATGTGCACAAGCTGGATCACATTCTGCTTCAATTTTGTGTTAACGAGACTTCAAAAAACATAAGACATTACAACTACAAAAATAAAATAAACTTAGCTTAAAAACAATCAAACATTTTTGTTGTTTGGGATAAACACATAATTTTTGGAAGCATAAATTATTGGTTCGAAATTTAAGCTGACCGTAAGTGACCGGTAGTTGAATATGCTTTTACCATGTTATATACTTGCAGTACTATTGATTTGTCCTGTGGATTGTTTTCACTACATTACGGGGATAATTCTGGGTCATGGTAACGCATATTAGTTCTATGTACTACCTGGAGGATTTCAATATATCCGGATTTGGCTGTATTAATATTATATTATTTATATTATATGTTGAGAATTCACACACATTATGAGTTATCTGTAATGTAACATTTATCCTGATTTATTTCACTCAATAGTGCTCTGCTTCGGTAGGTCAATTTACTATTAACTATAAAACACACCAGACTTGGAATTATAATTCACATCCCAACCTAACCGCTTAACAAATCTGATTTTGTAGAATAAGAGACATTGTTTGGCACCCTTTCACATTATTATACCAGTTCTTGGTGCTTTTTACAGAATAATAACTACTTTCGTCTGTTGGCCCGGTATCTTATAAATATTCTAAGGCGATAGTGTCCTTTAAACTATATAGTACATGTGTTGGTTTTTTTGGTCATGTATCAAGCTTTTCAGTCCATAACACCCTGCTGGTGTAGTCAGCAAAATACTCGAGAATCCGAAGTATCGTGCTTTAAATTCAATTTCCCGGATGTTTTGTGCTTAAGAACTGGGACCGTATTCATGAAACCGTTTTTCGTGCTCAAGCATGGATTTTGTGTTCAAATCAACTTTCTGGTTACTCACTTAAATCATATCAAACGATCAAAAAGTCAAAAATGTATTTGGCTTCAAGAATCTTCAAACTGTTTTCCAAATCATTGACAAAATATTATTTCATTTTTAAATTATAAACGGAACAAGAAATTAGGCTTGAGCACAAAATCCATGATTGAGCATGAGAACGGTTTCATGAATACGGGCCCTGGTCTTTTTAAGATGGCGACCGTTACAGACAGCAGAGGGTATGTGACCATTTCAAACCGGAAAAGCCGTTGTTCGTAACATGATCTGAGAACGGCATGTGGCTACGTGAACCGGGAAGTGTGCAAAAATCACTTTTCGCCATTTAGAAACCATAAAATACTTAAAAAAATACTTACAAACCAATCACAAAGTTGGTTAAAGCATTGATTTTACCAGCAAGGTGTGGAACGCGGTTTAAATAGGGTCCTTTCTTATTATATGGTCATTTTGGAAGAGTTCCTTCATCAGTCGCGACCCCCTGATAGGAGAATTGTACACGTACAACATATGGGTTATTTATGATTAAAACCCTATACAATTAGAGAAAACCAAACAGCCGTTTGTGTATGTCAAAGATTGGTCTTAAAGAATATTTTTTGCACATTTCCCGGTTTAAGACGCTACATGCCGTGCTCAGATCATGTTTAGAAACAACATGTTTGAAATGGACACCTACCTTCTACTGTCTGTAACGACTGCCACTTCAAAATAGTGAAGACTATAGACCCAGAGTGCATTGTATCATACAGACTGTAATCGGGAACATGGAGCTTAATTTCCCAATAACTCATACAAACTCACCATAATAAAGTTGTTTTTCCTGTCATCGATCATTTCGATTCCCAGCACTATTGTATGTTGACTGTTATAAAATGTCGATATACGTGTAATGTACTTGGTAGCCAGCAATAATGAATTAAGTTAGAGTTTATTACATTTGGTTACCTTGGGCGTTATTGTTGAATTCAAAGCTCTGTAACATGATCGTACTCGTCTTCTTGAACAACAGAACGCCTGTGTCCTTTATTTACACTGCCGATGTGATCATATTCATCAACCGCGAGCGTATGGTCATAGTCTCCTTCATGTGAATGTGATATCTCTCTTTTTACTCTCGCGCTTGGCAAATGGTCGTATTGTGCTTCTGTGTAATACTTATTCTGACCGTTCCTAGGTCTGTCGGAATTCAAGGTGTGCCATTGGCCATTTCCTCCTGTATTGTCATAGTTACCCTCGCTTGAAGGATGATCGTGGTACGTGTTCCTATTTTTCGGAGCCGTGTTGTTATTACATCCCTTACCTGTGTCATTTCTACCCGTTCCACCCCATACACGTTCTCCACTTCCGGTATGATCATAGTTCGACTCTTCGGCTGTTGTGACTAACTCCGTTCCCATGTGGTCATACATGTCGGTATTTCGAACAATATGGTCATATTCTGCTCCAGAAAATAATAAACTTTCATTCTTTTGTGAGAAGTTGTTATACGCACTTCCATCCTGGTCAGTTTGTGAACTGACCAGTTGATGTCCCACGTGGTCATACCTGCTGTTGTAAAACGCCTCAGCCGGCCTCCCGTGGTTGTGCGTTAACTCCCGATTTTTGTGTGTGTCTAGATGGTCGTAGTCTCCAAGTCCAGCACTTCCCTCTGTATCATCGGAAAGTACATTGGAGAGGATTCTATTCTCAGAAGTATGGTCATTATTGTCTTTAATCATCGTTTTACTTGTAATCTGTTGTGTATTTGTTGGTTTTCCAGCATACGATTTAGGGACATCTTTCTTGGAATTGTTGGATCTGTGTCGTTGTCGCCTTCTGTAGAACATCACCAACATGAATAGCACTAGGATGAGCGCTACCGCACCCCCGGTTCCAAAGCCTACCGCAAGTGTGGGGAACTCAGAGGACGATTTCCGGTTGGCATTTGCTTTTGGTGGGCCTCTTTCTGTCGATAATGTAGTAGTAGTAGTAGTAGTAGTAGTAGTAGTAGTTTCAGTGTTGTCAGTTGTATGGATACTAGGGTCAACAAAACCTGAAGACGGATTGTCACATTTTGTTATCGCCTGTGTTGCAGCGTCATCTGGTGAAGACGTTACAGTTGACGACTTGGTCGCATGCTCTTTTGGCAAGCTATGTGTTTGACTTGAAGTCGAAGGATACCCAGTCACCGAAGAATGGGTTGTGCTTTGGAAAGTTGCAACATGCGTACTTGTTAGCTCCGTTGTCTGATTGGTTGAAGTGGTGGCTGTTTGGTTTATGCATAGAGAAGGCAATGACTGTGAACAGTTTTGTTTGATTATCTTATGACCATGATGAGTTATGTTTATTGCTATGCATGTTAGTTGTGTTAATTCTATACTAAATAACCCTATCCACAACGTCTTATCGTAGTTGATGTTTTCGTTACGTACGTTTTCCACTCCAATGAAATTAAATCCCCTGGAACAATTTGTTACAGCTCCTGTCCAGTTGGTTTTCTGGCCAGGCGAGAATGATGGTACATTTTGGTTATCAGTGCACAGAACAGGCATTTGTTGACTGCAATTTTGCACCTTATATACAAAAATATTTCCAGAAACTTTTGTTGACATACAATTTCCCGATTCATTTGTTAAAATATTGGTTTTCTCATAACCACACACACACTTGGTGTTATTATTCCCATTAGAGCCACATAGTCTATTGTTGTGTTTAACACACATGCCTCCCTGGCATCGAGAGTCACTTGTTACGTTTACATACTCACTACAGTAACATTCTGTAGAGGTTAAGAACACCTTTTCGGAATCACATTCCTGCAGACAGAAAATAACGGGGTCCTCGTAACCAGCAACCGGAAAATGTCTACTTCTAATAGAAGTTATTGTCAAATTATAACAGCCAGTCATATTGATCCAGACTCTACGAGTGGAACACATAGTTTGATTAACCCAAGCTAGAGTCGGTACATTAGGAACTGTATAATTTAAAGTTACATTTCCACATGGCTTCGCAAGATTGCAGTTGTTGTCTTGATGTGAAGCGGCCCAAGTCCGTGTTTCTGTTGACACATATACATCCACAGCTGAACAGCAGATAGTCAACATCTTTGTCAGTGAAAGAAGTTGAAAAATGGACACGGCAGTATGCATGTTATTTGTATCAAACCGAATAAGAATTTCAACACAAACTTAGTACTATATAGTGTGTTGTCAAGAATGTGTATAATCTAGATCTAAAAAGATAAACATTGTTTGCACAACGTGCATTAACAGACCCACGTGATCTGATTTATTTTCTGCGATAAGACATATCTTCCTGGTCAGAGGAAAAATGTTTGAATATGACATGACAGCAAGGTATTGATTTGTACGGTAAGCATGATACAAATAGAAACACATATTTCATATCTGGATAAACAAACTTTTTAGATATGGAACCAGTAATGATTTTTAATGATTAAGCATTGCATATGTATTGAAATTACTAAGTAATGCTTTCTTTGTCTCAAACACAAACATCCATTGATCATGATAACAGAAACAAAATGTTGCATACTAAACTATAGGAATATAAAGTAAGAAAGTACATGATTAAATATCACACCATTAAAGTGGAGATGTCGCCCGCCCCGCTGGAAGCAGTGTTAATTTTCAGATTTTGGACGCTTTGTGACATCAAATAATCACTAGAAATACAAAAGACTGAGGCACATATTTTAAGATGAGAAAGTCTATGCAGAAACTCGAACGACTATAATATGTTCTGCGCAATATGGCCTTATAACAATCAAGGAGGAAAAGATTAAGGTATATGACTGACACCCAAGCTGAATAATGATGTATATATTTATGGCCATCCCGACCATCAAGAGAGTGTTAAAGTTCAATGATTTTGAAATTATGTCAGTTATTGCTGAACAGACGAATCATCTCGCGCATATATTCTTTCCACTGTAAATCACTCCATTATCGATATAATTTTTCCAAATGTTACTTGCAACTTTTTGTTTTCGTGGAAAAAAACCCAATAGCTACATGGCCCTTGATGCTCATACTTTTTACCTCGTAATGGACATACATAACGATGTAACACGAAAATATATGGCTCACTTAATAAATGTGATTTACCGTAATAATCAGGGTGTAACTTTTATCTAACGTCTACCTTAACAAAATACAGAAGAAGAAAAAGAAAACCTCTGATAACAACGGACACCTCATTCATAATTTCAATGATTGAATGAGTTGATATCATATGGGACACATGTACTGACCAACGTAAACATTTAATATATATTAATATGTACTTCAGGCGACTTGAATAGTATGACTGAGTTTTCAGGGAAACCTTACAATACAGAATATATTTCAAAAGTAGCCTGGGTAACAGAGAAGGATCTTATAAAGGATTGCTGTTCATTATCTTAATACCTACTCTTACAGAAGTCAACAAACTGCAAATAAATATTACACCAGAAATATTTTAAAATGATATATAGATCGAGGCAAATCAATACACAAATATTCCAATTAAGGAATTAAGCAAGTAAGCTGAACTTCTATTATTCAATGAAAATCTGCAAGTCTCCAGCCTGTGAATGTGGATGTATCCATGAAGCTACACAGTATTTTATTATTAGTTAGATTAATTCCGATTTTTGTATTCATCGATGTCAATATCGATATAAATCTGGTAAATAAAGTCGTCAATGTCAAAGGGGTTTGTCAAAGGTTCATTGCGTCATGAATTGCTCACGGGTTTTCAATTTGTTTTTATGTTATATAGAAAAGATGCAACCTAAAGTGTGGCGGGAATTATAAATATTGATTAAAAATTGAAAACTTTGTATTAATAGTTTCCTGGACGTGAAAGGCGATATGGTAAATGGCTAGCCTATCGATCCAGTTTCTATTTTCTATTTTGTACATGTATGTTGACAAATAATTTTGCCCTGTTTATTATTGTTTAAATATTTGATACTACTTCATTATTGTGGGATGCTATATTCTTTACTATTTGAAGGTAAAATTGAACATATTACCAGCACATGGATTTCGATTGTATTTAATGTCGAAGTTGACGCTTACAGGAACGAATTCTTCTAAGAACACAAATCGCACAAATTATCATGCACATCGTTCGTTGATACACTCCTCTCGCTCTCATCAAGCTCCTCTTTAGTATCATATAAACAAGGTAGCTTACAATTGTCTTTGATGGGGTCATACATACTCTTCGTTTAATCGTCTTGTACATACTGAGATCAGTACGACACCATGGGCGTAAATCGTTGTTTTCAACAATTCTGGATAAACTGTATTGTGATGAGCATCAATATCAACATAATGAGGAGGATACAATGCATCAATGATTACGTCTGCAAAACGACGTGATTCAGTCTGCTTTTGGTGTTTGTTTTGTCGCTTTCGACTTTTAATCAAACATATGACTGCTATGACCAGTACGACGATGACAAGACCTGCTACAGTACGTAATGTAATATAGGTGGAAGAGGAACACCATTCGATGTTAAAGATGACGATGGTAGAATCGATACATTGGACGATTTGTGAGCAGCAGACGGTGTTTTCTGGTTGCCAATAATCTATTCCGGACTAGCCTGTCGTGCTTAGAGCAGTCGGCGTTTAATTGAATTCTGCTTGTTTCATTTGTATATGAATGAGCCTGTGCAAAGGCTCCTCACCCCACACTCGCGGGCGTGATACAAACGCCCCTAACCCGCGCACTCCGCGCACTCATTGGTGTACACAAACGCCTCATACTAAACCCCTATCCTCGAATGTACCGCGCGCTCAGGAATAACCGGAGATATCCCCGGAAACCTGCATCCCACAGCCAGTGCAATACATTCTCAAGGGCAACAGAGAGACCGCTGTCAAAAAAGCAAGAATATGGCTACCTCACCGGATGCTCTCCCGGTCCTTACAAAAACCCCGCACACTCCCTATAAACGTACACATGTTACCACAAACAAAAACAAAAAATACTATTATCCGCGCATAGCCTCCCTGCCCTTTTTAAAGCTTAACGCTCCGCGTTCCGTACTCTGTAACACATGCTATAAAAACGGCAAATATTATATAGGCCGAAATTGAATTTTTAGCCGTGACCGCACTATACGATAGACAGCTAGAGAATGACCACTACAGCGTATACACGCTACACACCCGTGTTCCCACGTGGCAAACTGCCTGCACGATATCTCCGTGCCAGAGAAGACAAATAATTCTCTTTATACTGTCGAACGGCGAGAATATTTAAGTCTTCTCTTCACCTCCAATCCGAAATAAATAACACAACATGCAAATACTCATTTGCCGGACTAGCCTGTCGTGCTTAGAGAAATAACAAAGAAAGGACAAGGAGAACGATTGTAATAATTTTTTCTTTACAAACCTAATTTTTGTGTTACTAACAAACAATTCTCAAGAGAATCCGCAACAAGAATTGGTGGGATTCCAAATCTATCTCCGCCAAATTAAAGTATTTCGTCAACATTGTGTATGGACACGCGACCGTGATACCCTTGCTAATAACCACGTCACTACCGAAATGATACTGGTCTGTCTTACTTTTTCTAATAATTAGCGTAAAATGGTCTCCGGAAAACTTAACATCCGAACAACGCAAAGCACTAAGCTCGTTAAAACGTAAAAGCCCCGAAAAAGATATTAATATCGTTGAAAGGTCCCTAACCACCATCAAGTCATCTGAACATGAAAACATTTAACATAAATCAATAAGAATGTCCGATGTCACCGGTTCCTTCTTGCGTGTAGGCTTTTTAGCAACACGTTTAGACGTCTCGACTAAGTTCTGCACAAATGAGTTACATGTAGGATCCTCGCGTCCGTTCACTCTGTGTACCCATTCAATGGCATACACTGCTGCCGACACCGTCGCGAAAGTAGAACCGTTTCCCAACAAAAAGTTTAAATACAATGCCACATGGGTAGGACTCGCAGGGAGAGCTGTAAATCCGTGTTCAGTACTAAAATGCTCCCACCTTTTGAATGCTCCGTAATATTTGATGTTGGTGCTTGCACTCTAGCTCAATAATAGCCTCTCCGCCATACCGTCTGCCGTCTTGTATAGTGGAGAGCCTTCCGTGACCCCCGAGGCCTTGATCGCATCATCTATGGATCCCCTCAGTCCTATGCCTGTTAAAACACACGAACAAAATATAGAGTATAGCTTATACCGTAACCTGATTTCAATTCCTAAAATCTAACCTCAGGGCCAACATTTCAAAAGTCAAAACATCGACTCCGAAACACCCGTTGTTGCCCCGCTCCCTCAACGTGACACCCCTGTTCGACAACAGACGAACGTCTACAATGTAATGACCGAACACTCCCTCTGTGGGACATAATATGGGCCAATAAACCGCGCTTCTCCATAGAGGAACGATAAGCGTCCCACATGTCAATTCGTCCCTCATTTTGACCAAAACCTGAACAACCAGTCTCGGAGGTGGAACGACCCAGTTGTTGACCCCTTGCCACCCTACAGTGAACGCATCCATGGCTCCCGTGCCTGGACACCACCACTTGGAATTAAACCGTATGCACTTACTGTTGTAATCTGTTGCGAAACGATCAATTTTGTGTGGTCCCCATGCTGCCTCACATAACTCAAAAACCCAAGCCTGTACTGACCAGTCGTCAGCATCTTTGCATCTGCTTAAATAATCAGCAGTCTCATTCATGTCTCTGGGTAACCACTGTTCACTAATGTTTATGCTATTTGCATCGCACATATCATTTACCTCTCTGGCGATATTCTGTAGATCTGACCTCCTACTACCCACCTTCACTATAGAACAAACCTTCTTGTTATCCGTCAACAACTTAACGTGTTTACCTTTTTCGTGGCCTCCAATTCTCGCCAAGTTGAGCTGTACGAGCTCTCATTTTCATTCCACGTACCCAACGCTATACACTTATCCATGTGATACAGATCCCTCACCGTGGGGAGCCTCACCTCCTGACTGCGTGAAAAAACCTCTGCTGGATTTTTAACTACGTCACTACTCACCTGACCTTTCAAAGGCCGTCCTGTCTTAGGGATAATATGACCCCCTAAGTATCGATCCGCACTATGAGTGCTACCACACTGACCTCTCAAAGGTCGCCCTATACTGGGGCCAGCCTTGGCCCCGCCTTTCATTAGGCGACAAACACTCGGGGTGTTATCTGTGATGACATGACCTCTCAAAGATCGCCCCTCACCGGGGTCTCTGTGGCCCTGACCCCCTGCGGGTCGTACAACACCCTGAGTGTCGTAAACAGCATCATATGCCTCCACACCATCTCTCGGAGAGATTACCACTACAGTGGCGTCACCCGAATCTACATGTACACCAATGTCAACACCGTGTTCATCTAACGGTACACCATCACGTGTGCATACAAACCCACCGTAACCAATATCGATTATCTGATCTAAATCACCCTCGTGTTTGGACTCACCATGCACCTCTTGTACATATCCCCCGTATCCCACTGCAGATGTGTCCGTGCATACCACAACATCACACACTGCGTGCTCATTCAATAATGTAGAGCCTTTATCGTTCATGGATTGCACCTTTAACAACCAGAATTCTATCTCGTCAATAGCTTCTGCCGTAAGCATAACACGCGCATTCCAACTTGCTCTAGATAATACACATGTGTACAACGCTCGAGTACGCAAACGAGCGACGGACCCAACCACACCATGCATTGATATGATTCGGCCGACCAAAGCCGCTACATACCGGACGGAGAACAATACCTGACCTCTTTGTGTGACCTGTGTCATTGTATTGGATAACCAATACAAAAGCCGATCAATCCTGTCTGTAGTAACCCTAACCACGCCTACATCCATAGACCATGTATACCCTAGCCAGGTAGCGCATCTCGATGCTTTCCAATGACATTTCTCTTCAGCGATGAGGAAGCCATAATCCGTTAATGCCCGCTTAACATACCTGCTAACCTCATTGGCCCCGCCTTCCGTCTCATGACCCCCGATACCGTCGTCCAAATACATAATTAGCGTATGACCTGCACTACGAACAGATTTGACGACTTCTCTTAAAACCTTTGAGAATTGAAATGCTGCTGTAGAAACACCGAATGCGAGAACATTCCAGATGTATTGCCGCGTCCTACCTTCTATTTCATATTGAAAACCAAGAAATTTTCTGTCTTCTGAGAAAATTTCAATATGATGGTATGCAGACTTCAAATCAAAAGTAAACAGGTAATCACCCGTCTGAAGCACCTCCCTCGCTACTTTAGCGTCGTCATATTTGAATTTAAATTGATGCAAATACGGATTGATGTGTCTACAGTCCAGAACTAGGCGTGACTTACCTGTCTTATTGAAGGCTAATGTCAGCGGATTTACGACAGCTGGACATAACGGTACTTCTGTCACGCACCCAAGTCGTAATAGCTTTTCAATTTCTGCTTTAACAAAGTCGGGATTATCCCGTGCAGTCTTGTTATTCGACAATACCACACTTGGCGGAATTTCCCTAAATGGGAGTTTGTATCCACTCTCTATTATGGAGAGAACCGCCTCACTGGTACCTTTTTTCTCCCAATACTGAATACTACCTTTCAAACGTCCGACCGGCGAACGCTCAGTTTCTGTACCATTACCGTTATGTACAGGACAACACTTATCATCTCTTACCTGCTTGTTCTCGTTTATGACTGATGTTCGCACATGCATAGTAAACAAAGACCTACTTATACTATGAGCCGATGGGTTCGAAACCCCTCCATGGACCCCAGGACACTCCTGTCGCCAATGCCCAGCCTTTCCACAGCCGAAACAGGTGCCGGGTTTGTTGACACTCCTGGGGAAATATCCCTGTCTCTCTCGCGCTGGGCTTGTAGTCATGGGGTTCCTCGTCTCCGTGTTCTCCCGACGATAAGGCCTGTATCTGTTCCTCCCACGCGTCGACTTTGTTTTCGACGCTTTAACTTTTTTTATTAGCCCTGGATATCGCTCGGTCCATTTTCTTCTCATCGTCCGAGTCTGATGCTATAGGATTCGCTATATACTCATCCACCGTTTTCCAGCCGGACTCAGAACTGTCCGCTAGCTTAACCAACTTGTTCCGATAGTCTAACATTGACATACCTTCTTCTATTTTGTTACGCGTTGTATCTGGTTCCGACAATAAAGAATGCGTGGCGTACACCAATTTAGCCCGTACTTTGGAATTAAATTTATGCTGCACCTCACAACTTTTCATATTAAATTTGTAAGTGTCCGCACTTAGTATCGACTGCTGTATTTTCTCCAACGACGCCTCAGAATTCTTGCACACCTTCCTTTCAAACGAGCCTAATTTTTGAGAAATTAGACTATCTAAATGCCCAAGCATATCATATTGTGATCTGCTAACCGCCGCATGGACCTGCTATGGTACTTTTCATCTCCTCGTCCATGGTGTAAATTTTGTAACTGTTGCTTGCATAAGTTGAATTTTTAGCCGTGACCGCACTATACGATAGACAGCTAGAGAATGACCACTACAGCGTATACACGCTACACACCCGTGTTCCCACGTGGCAAACTGCCTGCACGATATCTCCGTGCCAGAGAAGACAAATAAATCTCTCTATACTGTCGAACCGCGAGAATATTTAATACTTTCGTCTGTTGGCCCGGTATCTTATAAATATTCTAAGGCGATAGTGTCCTTTAAACTATATAGTACATGAGTAAATTAGGCTTGAGCACAAAATCAATGACTGAGCATGAGAACAGTTTCATGAATACGGGCCCTGGTCTTTTTAAGATGGCGACCGTTACAGACAGCAGAGGGTATGTGACCATTTCAAACCGAAAAAAGCCGTTGTTCGTAACATGATCTGAGAACGGCATGTGGCTACGTGAACCGGGAAGTGTGCAAAATCACTTTTAGCTATTTAGAAACCATAAAATATTAAAAAAATACTTACAAACCAATCACAAAGTTGGTTAAAGCATTGATTTTACCAGCGAGGTGTGGAACGCGGTTTAAATAGGGCCCTTTCTTATTATATGGTCATTTTGGAAGTGTTCCTTTATCAGTCTCGACCCCTGATAGGAGAAATGTACACGTACAACATATGGGTTATTTATAATTAAAACCCTATACAATCAAAGAAAACCAAACAACCGTTTGTGTATGTCAAAGATTGGTATTTAAGAATATTTTTTGCACATTTCCCGGTTTAAGACGCTACATGCCGTGCTCAGATCATGTCTAGAAACGACATAATAAAGCTGTTTTTCCTGTCATCGATCATTTCGATTCCCAGCACTATTGTATGTTGACTGTTATAAAATGTCGATATACGTGTAATGTACTTTGTAGCCAGCAATAATGAATTAAGTTAGAGTTTGTTACATTTGGTTACCTTGGGCGTTATCGTTGAATTCAAAGCTCTGTAACATGATCGTACTCGTCTTCTTGAACAACAGAACGCCTGTGTCCTTTATTTACACTGCCGATGCGATCATATTCATCAACCGCGAGCGTATGGTCATAGTCTCCTTCATGTGAATGTGATATCTCTCTTTTTACTCTCGCGCTTGGCAAATGGTCGTATTGTGCTTCTGTGTAATACTTATTCTGACCGTTCTTAGGTCTGTCGGAATTCAAGGTGTGCCATTGGCCATTTCCTCCTGGTTTGTCATAGTTACCCTCGCTTGAAGGATGATCGTGGAACGTGTTAACATTTTTCGGAGTGATACTACCTGTGTCATTTCTACTCGTTTCACTCCACACACGTTCACCACTTCTGGTATGATCATAGTCCGACTCTTCGGCTGTTGTGACTAACTCCGTTCCCATATGGTCATACATGTCGATATTTCGCACAATATGGTCATATTCTTCTCCAGAAAATAATACACTTTCATTATTTTGTGAGAAGTTGTTATACGCACTTACATCCTGGTCAGTTTGTGAACTGACCAGTTGATGTCCCACGTGGTCATACCTGCTGTTGTAATACGCCTCAGCCGGCCTCCCGTGGTTGTGCGTTAACTCCCGGTTTTTGTGTGTGTCTAGATGGTCGTAGTCTCCAAGTCCAGCACTGTCCTCTGTATCATCAGAAAGAACATTGGAGATGATTCTATTCTCTACAGTATAGTCTTTATTATCTTTAATCATCGTTTCACTTGTAATTTGTTGTGTATTTGTTGGATTTCCATCATACGATTTAGAGACATCATTCTTTGAATTGTTGGAGTTGTGTTGTTTTCGCCTTCTGTAGAAAACCACCACCATTAATAACACTAGGATGAGCGCTACCGCACCTCCAGCTCCGAAGCCTACCGCAAGTGTGGGGAACCCTGAGGACGATTTCAGGTTGGCATTTTCTTTTTGTGTGGTTCTTTCTGTCGATAATTTAGTTATAGTAGTAGTAGTAGTAGTAGTAGTAGTACTCTGGTCGGCAGAACCTGCAGACGGATGTTCACATTTTGTTGTCGCCTGTGTTGCAACTTCATCTGGTGATGGTGATGAAGTCGCAGCTGACGACTTGATCGCTTGTACTGTTGGCAAGCTATGTGTTTGACTAACAATTGTTGAAGTCGAAGAATATTCAGTCACCAAAGAATTTGTTGTGTTCTGGGAAGTCGCAACTGGCGTACTTGGTAGCTCCGTTGCTTGATTACTTGAAGTGATGACTGTTTGGTCGATGCATAGTGAAGGCAATAACTGTGAACAGTTTTGTTGGGTTATTTTATGATCATCATTAGTTATGTTTATTGCCATGCATGTTATCTGTGTTAATTCTACACTAAATAACCCTATCCATATTGTCTGATCGTAGTTTTGGTTTGCGCTACTTCCGTTTTTCACTCCAATGAAATGACCTCCTTGGGAACATTTTGTTAAAGCTCCTGTCCAGTTGGTTTGCTGGTCAGGCGAGAATGATTGTGCATTTCGGTTATCAGTGCACAGGACAGGCATTTGTTGACTGCAATTTTGCACCTCATATACAAAAATATTACCAGAAACGTTTGTTGACATACAATTTCCCGATTCATTTGTTGAAATATTGGTTTTCTCAAAACCACACACGCACTTGGTGTCATTATTTAAAGTAGTTTCACTAGAGCCACACACTCTATTGTTATGTTTACCACACCTGCATCCCTGACACGGAGAATCAATTGTTACGTTTACATTCTCACTACAGTAACATTCTGTAGATGTTAAGAACACTTTATCGGAATCACATTTCTGCAGACAGAAAACAACGGGGTCCTCGTAACCATCAACCGGAAAATGTCTACTTCTGTCAGAAGTTATTGCCAAATTAAAACAGCCAGTCATATTGATCCAGACTCTACGAGTGGAACACAAAATTTCATTAACCCAAGCTAAAGTCGGTGCTTGAGAAACTGTATAATTTATAGTTATATTTCCACTTGACTTCGCAAGACTGCAGTTGTTGTCTTGATGTGAAGCCGCCCACGTCCGTTTTTCCGTTGACACATATACATCACCAGCTGAACAGCAGATAGTCAACATCTTTGTCAGTGAAAGAAGTTGAAAAATTGACACGGCAGTATGCATGTTATTTGTATCAAACCGAATAAGAATTTCAACACAAACTAAGTACTATATAGTGTGTTGTCAAGAATGTGTATAATCTAGATCTAAAAAGATAAACATTGTTTGCACAACGTGCAATAACAAAACCCCGTGATCTGATTTATTTTCTGCGATAAGACATATCTTCCTGGTCCGAGGATTTTTTTTTTAATATGACATGACAGCAAGGTATTGATTTGTACGGTAAACATGATACAAATAGAAACACAGATTTCATATCTGGTTAAACAAACTTTTAAGATATTGAACCAGTAATGATTTTTAATGATTAAGCATTGCATATGTATTGACATCACTAGGTAATGCTTTCTTTGTCTCAAACACAAACATCCATTGATCATGATAATAGAAACAAAATGTTGCATACTAAACTATAGGAATATAAAGTAAGAAAGTACATGATTAAATATCACACCATTAAAGTGGAGATGTCGCCCGACCCGCTGGCAGCAATGTTGATTTTCAGATTTTGGACGCTTTGTGACATCAAATAATCACTAGAAATACAAAAGACTGAGGCACATATTTAAAGACGAGAAATTCTATGCAGAAACCCGAACGACGAAAATATGTTCTGTGCATTAGGGCCTTATATCAATCAAGTAGGAAAAGATTAAGATATATGACTGACACCCAAGCTGAATAATGATGTATATATTTATGGCCATCCCAACCATCAAGAGAGTGTTACAGTTCAATGATTGTGAAATTATGTCAGTTATTGCTGAACAGACGAATCATCTCGCGCATATATTCTATCCACTGTAAATCATTCCATTATCGATATAATTTTTCCAAATGTTACTTGCAACTTTTTGTTTTCGTGAGAGAAAAAAAACCAATAGCTACATGGCCCTTGATGCTCATACTTTTTACATCGTAATGGACAAACATACCGATTTAACACGAAGATATATGGCTTACTTAATGAATGAGATTTACCGTAATAATCAGGGTGTAACTTTTATCTAACGTCTACCTTAACAGAATACATTGGAGTTACATTCCAAAGTGATGATAGATAAATGCACCACATAAAAATATCTCTGATAAATCTCATGAAATATTAAGTAATCTAATCTAATGACACTTAAGGATCCTAGTACCACTGCCAAAAGCTGTAACTAAGTATTGGAAACGTTTTCCCTGCATGCTTTTATCAGTGTTTTTTGTGTAAAAACTCAGCGGAGTTAGACCGGAATTTAAACCATGAACTTCAGATTGTATTATATCGCTCAAACCAGTTGAGCTACCCGGTGAACGAAACTATCCTGGCCCTACTGTGTTACGGTTATTATCTAAACGAAAGTTAAAAGGAGGTTACTGTATATAGCGAAAACTCTAACGCATAGCATAAAGCATAAAGAAGGAAAAAATAAACTTCTTATAACAACGGACACCTCATTCATAATTTCAATGATTGAATGAGTCGATATCATATGGGACACATGTACTGACCAACGTAAACATGTAATATATAGCATATGTACTTCAGGCGACTTGAATAGTATGACTGAGTTTTCAAGGAAACCTTACAATACAGAATATATTTCAAAAGTAGGCTGGGTAACAGAGAAGGATCTTATAAAGGATTGCTGTTCATTATCTTAATACCTACTCTTACAGAAGTCAACAAACTGCAAATAAATATTACACCAGAAATATTTTAAAATGATATATAGATCGAGGCAAATCAATACACAAATATGCCAATTAAGGAATTAAGCAAGTAAGCTGAACTTCTATTATTCAATGAAAATCTGCAAGTCTCCAGTCTGTGAATGTGGATGTATCCATGAAGCTACACAGTATTTTATTATTAGTTAGATTAATTCCGATTTTGTATTCATCGATGTCAATATCGATATAAATCTGGTAAATAAAGTCGTCAATGTCAAAGGGGTTTGTCAAAGGTTCATTGCGTCATGAATTGCTCAGGGTTTTCAATTTGTTTTTATGTTATATAGAAAAGATGCAACCTAAAGTCGGGCGGGAATTATAAATATTGATTAAAAAATGAAAACTTTGTATTAATAGTTTCCTGGACGTGAAAGGCGATATGGTAAATGGCTAGCCTATCGATCCAATTTCTATTTTCTATTTTGGACATGTATGTTGACAAATAATTTTGCCTTGTTTATTATTGTTTAAAAATTTAATTATACTTCATTATTGTGGGATGCTATATTCTACAATATTTGAAGGTAAAATTGAACATATTACCAGCACATGGATTTCAATTGTATTTAATGACGAAGTTGACGCTTACAGGAACGAATCAATTCAAGAACACAAATCTCACATCACGAGTATCGTTCGTTGATACACTTCTCTCGCTCTTATCAAGCTCCACTGAAACAGGGTAGCTTACAATTGTCTTTGATGAGATCATACTCACTCTCCGTCTGATCGTCTTTGCCATTGTACATACTGTAATCCAAAGTCAGTAGTACGATCGTACAAGTTATCTATACTTTCATATTCACAATTAACACTATGTAAATGATAATATGTATAGTCACCCTGGGCTTAAATGGGCTATCGTTGTTTTTTCTACAAATTTGATAATACTGTATGATAATGAGCATCAATATCAACATAATAAGGATGATATGCATCAATCGTCGCCTCTGCAAAATGACGTGCTTCAGTCTGCTTTTGGTGTTTGTTTTGTTGTTTCTTGACTTTTTATCAAACACATGGCTGCTTTGATCAGTACGACGATGACAAGACCTGCTACAATACGTAATGTAATATAGGTGGAAGAGGAACATCATTCGATGTTAAAGATGACGATGGTAGAATCGATACATTGGACGAGTTGTGAGCAGCAGATGGTGTTTTCTGGTTGCTAATAATCTATTCACAAAGGACCGATAAAGTTGTACTACAGTTTAACAATCGTAGATCTGGTGATGTGACAACGTTTGACAATATATGACAAGAATGAGGATATTCATAATTGTCCGGAAGGTTGTCTGATGAAAGTATTAGGAGCCGTTTTGCGGAAGAAAATAAAAAGAAAGAAAGGACACTCAGTGAAGTCCCTCACTTAGTTTTGGGAAAATAATTACCATTCATCAAGTCTCTAATGTAAGATTATGATGAGACATAAAGTAACAATATATCAACAATCGAATGACTATAATTGTAACACATTTTATAAAGAATTGTTATTTTACAGAAGTCTTCAACTCTCTGATTTCTATTTCTATTCCACGAGCGGACATTTGTAGACTTTACGTGAGTCCTCCCACGTATATATTGTGAACGACCTTCACACTTCTATAGTACATCCAAACAGTGGATAACAAGCAACTCGTCAAGGAAACTAAGTTTAAAAACGAACACAATCATATACATTATTTATATCAAACTGGGTATTATTTATAAACCAACACGACAGATAACCAAGAAGCTGTGCATATGTTTACACTAGTTTTTTTATAGATAACTTTTAGTAATGTGCAATATCAAAGTCACCTTATCTGACTTTTACCTGAGATACCACCTATCTTCCTGGTAAGCAGTATAATGGCGGAGTCTAAATGCCAGCAGTGTATTGATTTGTACGGTAAATGTGAGAGAAAATAGAAAGATGGTCACTTGATGAAACTTTACTATAAATAATCTTCACAGGAATGTAATTGTAGTGGATATGGAACACGTCATCTTCTTTATTAACCTTTTAGACAATACCGAAGTGTCAACAAAAACGCAATTCGCAAAAAAATTATTGCAAATTATAAACAAAAGAAAGGTTTCACTGGAGACCATTGAAAAAATACACGGAGAAAAAGACCAGGTAATCCAGTTTTCCAAAAGTGTAAGTATTTCTGCTTCATCGACGCGATCCGCCATTTAAAATTCCGTTAAATTAAAGAAATGGCACGTTCCCAAAGCGAGAACCGGTATAGCGACTAGGAAACAAAGCAATTAAACATAATAAAAAGTCGCGTATATCACACAAGGTAAGTCGCTGGTAACATTATATTCGGAGCATGCTCTTTAACTCTAAATCAACTGCAAGATTTAAACATCATTGGTTTGGTAAAATGAGATGTTACAACATGTTAAGACAAGTTCACAAACGGAAAATTGAAATCGTCCTGTTTATCGTTCATTTGGGTAGTATGCGGTCAGGAAACGACTGAGTTAGAAGAATCCTTTTTAATTGAATATGATACTCAATGTTTTATTTCACAAACGTATACAACATTAAATACAAGTCCTGTTTAAATTAGTGAAGTACTGAATATTTTATATTATAACATATGAAACAATAATCAGAATAATCACACATGATCAAATATCAACCCCAAACATCAATATGAAAGTCCTATACATGCACTACATTGTTAACATATGTTTGGCTATTGTTTGGTTTATCTTTCATATTGTTATGATGAGTCAGAGAGTCACATGTCATCTGCACAATTACATGAACATTTCATTATCAATGTGTATTGTTTCAAGGTATCTGTTAAAGGTGGTGGCATTTTGATGTCTCAAACAAAATATTAGTTAAAACTGTACAGCATTCATATCTGTTCATTCGGAAACATATTAAATTGATAATCAACAACAATTTGTAGCAAAATACTAAACATATTCTGTCGGTTTTGATAAATAATGCAGACAGCAGAGAAATCATTTAAAAACATTAACACAAACTTTTTTATGCTTGCTCATATTTACAATTGTCTCAGTTGAATAGCGCCACAGTTCCGAAGTACTTGGAATTTGTATTTAATGTAAACTGTTCCAGAATAAATATAATTACGGGGTATTGTATTGCTCGTATTTTAAACTAAGCATGGAATCTATTGCCTGTACAAATGTTTTCATTGTACTTAATTAAGTGTTCGGTGGGGAATTCGAACATAGAATTCACGAAGTTAAACACATCTTACAGAATAGCCAATCGTGGTTCCTTAAGAACAGAATCCTCACATATGAACATATGTATCGTCTATGCTACACTGCTTTTGCCCTTTGTTAGCTCTACCATAGTATCGTAGTTTCCAGTATCTGCTTAACTAGGTAGTTTAGAATTGACTTTGATGTGGTCATACTCACTATCCGTCTGATCGTCTTTACCATGATTGAATTTCTCTAATGAGTCATACTCCGATCTAAAATCAGTGGTATGGTGGTACAAATCTTTTACTCTTTCATTCTCACGATCTGCACTATGTAAATGATTGTATATATAGTCACCCTCGGCTTGAATTGGGTCACCGTTGTTTTTTGACAATTCTGAATATGACATATTGTGATGAGCGTCAATGTGAGAATGTGCATCAATGGCCACCTGTGCACAATGCCATGATTCAGTACGTTGTTCTGTCGTTCTGTTGTTGTTCAGTTCGTTCTGTCGTTTCCGACGATTTATCAGACACACAACTGATGTGATCAGCACGATGATGACTAGACCTGCTACAGTACCTATTATAGGTGGAAGAGGGACACCATTTGACGTTGGAGATGATGATGATAGAGTTGATACATCTGACTTCTGTCCACAAATGACCGGTAAAGTTGTACTACAGTTTCGCAATCGTAACTCTGGTGACGTTGCCGCGTTTGGCATTATGTGAATAGAAACGCACTGGCCGTTATTCACATTGAAACCTCCCCAATTGAAATGATGAAACCTAAACATACCAATCCAGTATGAAAAAATACTCTGCAGTTTGTTGTTATGCTTTGGAATGTTTTCAGTATTCAAACCTAAAAGCATTTGATTATTATGATGACATAGTGAAAGAGCATCGGTCCATGATCCGATCGAATTAGTATCATACACAGTTATCTTACTTTTGTTTGTGTAAGTACACACAAATGTATGTCCAAATGAGCAATTCTCTGGGGTATAAATGTAATTGTTGCTAATTTTGCGAATTGTCATACAATTTCCAGTCTTGTTTAAAACTGGATCTGTACTCAGCTGTTTATATCGACACATACATTGGTTGTTGTGACCACACAAACTGTTATTACGTGATCCACATGTATGTCCTAAGCAGGGTTTTCCCCTTATAGAAGTCACATCATGTAAACAATAACATCTGGTTGCTGTTATTGCAAACTCCTCTGAAGAACATTGGTCAAAGCATGTTTCTACAGGGCTACGTACATTTGAAATGTCAACACTATACACTTCAGTTCTTGAAACAGAACTATTATCATGAAGAAAACATCCTGTTATGTTGATCCACGGAGATAACTGCACTTGGGCACCGATCCAAGCGTCCAACGGCCCAGTATGATTTAAAACACGAATGTCGGCAGGATTCAATTTTCTGTTCCTGTCCAGTCCGACTAGTTTACAACCAGATACTAGTTTAGTATTTTCCCATGTTGCGTTTGTATGACTGACTGTCACGTTTATATACTCACATCTACATACAAGTCCTAATACACTGATTACTAGGGGTACCAACCAGAAACATGCCATACTTTGTCTAGTCTGTGTAAAACTACCATGAAGTCATATTATAAGTGTCAATATCAACATAATAGTAGGGCTTATCAGTGTGTGCAACATGTAAGATATATTTACAGATACAACACACGATAACGCAGGTGTAAGCAACTCAAGTATTTATGAAAGTTAAAGAGACCAGTTACATACACGACCAACAATGTTTTGTGTGTTTGTTTTATACATGTACCTTCCTCGTTACCTTCATAATAACATGATGCGGAGTCTGGTCATAATTATTTAATCACCCTCGTTTTCTGAATAAAGTGTCTATTTTTTATACATTACTGTAGCAGGTAAGCCCATTCTTGGCGAATTTACCAGTAGTTGTGTATGCAATTTCGCATGTTCGGCCCCATATGCATCCTTATAACGACGATAAAGAGACTAGTTTCATACACGACCAAAAGTGTTTTATGACATGAGGAGTTTGAACATAAAAATGTAACCCCCTCATGGTAAACCATAGCGAACTATCTGTATGTCGATTGTGTCTTTTTGTAAATCACGTGTCGACTTTTTCTGTTATACATAGCAGTAGCTCGGAAGTAGAAGTGACAGATGAAGTTGATAGCTTTTACCAGTAATTGTGTGTGCAATTTAGGATGTTCGGCTCCATATATATCCTTATGACGAACGTGTGTGAATCCCTATTCCGAATCCTCGTATCGACATCGTGAGCATTCTACAAAACATCCCGTACAAATCTCGTTATTGAACCCGTGAAAATCTTTGAAATATCCGAGTTCCTATATATAGTCCCACAATGTCCTTTGTGCTAATTTATATGCGTTTTAATCTATTTTACAACAGTAAATAATGTACTGTTTTATTCACAGCATCACCATTCTTAAATCAATGACATGTCATGTTTTTTGTCATTACACTTTGGCATGACACTAGATACCAATATCTTTTTGAAAATATATTATCGCGGTCCCTGTAGTGTATATTGTAATTTCTTAAGTGAATAAAAGTTGAAACAGTTTACGATACTGTAACATGATTTATTTGAAGATGGCTGTTGTATTCTGGTGACGATGTTATCTCTGATAAAAAGTAACTTCCCTATGCGTATGTTTATCAGACAGTAGTGTAGAGTATTCTTTATGTAATGCGATAATAATGGGAAGATAACTCTTGGTGTATGACAACAACCTAAAGAAAATATCTGTCTCGCTAAATGAAT
>NW_018408274.1:108682-109683 GCF_002113885.1 Mizuhopecten yessoensis
ATCAAATATCAACCCCAAACATCAATATGAAAGTCCTATACATGCACTACATTGTTAACATATGTTCGGCTATTGTTTGGTTTATCTTTCATATTGTTATGATGAGTCAGAGAGTCACATGTCATCTGCACAATTACATGAACATTTCATTATCAATGTGTATTGTTTCAAGGTATCTGTTAAAGGTGGTGGCATTTTGATGTCTCAAACAAAATATTAGTTAAAACTGTACAGCATTCATATCTGTTCATTCGGAAACATATTAAATTGATAATCAACAACAATTTGTAGCAAAATACTAAACATATTCTGTCGGTTTTGATAAATAATGCAGACAGCAGAGAAATCATTTAAAAACATTAACACAAACTTTTTTATGCTTGCTCATATTTACAATTGTCTCAGTTGAATAGCGCCACAGTTCCGAAGTACTTGGAATTTGTATTTAATGTAAACTGTTCCAGAATAAATATAATTACGGGGTATTGTATTGCTCGTATTTTAAACTAAGCATGGAATCTATTGCCTGTACAAATGTTTTCATTGTACTTAATTAAGTGTTCGGTGGGGAATTCGAACATAGAATTCACGAAGTTAAACACATCTTACAGAATAGCCAATCGTGGTTCCTTAAGAACAGAATCCTCACATATGAACATATGTATCGTCTATGCTACACTGCTTTTGCCCTTTGTTAGCTCTACCATAGTATCGTAGTTTCCAGTATCTGCTTAACTAGGTAGTTTAGAATTGACTTTGATGTGGTCATACTCACTATCCGTCTGATCGTCTTTACCATGATTGAATTTCTCTAATGAGTCATACTCCGATCTAAAATCAGTGGTATGGTGGTACAAATCTTTTACTCTTTCATTCTCACGATCTGCACTATGTAAATGATTGTATATATAGTCACCCTCGGCTTGAATTGGGTCACCGTTGATTTTCGACAATTATGAATATGACATATTGTGATGAGCGTCAATGTGAGAATGTGCATC
>NW_018408275.1:0-984 GCF_002113885.1 Mizuhopecten yessoensis
CAAGATTTAAAAGGGAACATTTGTTCTGGCCATTTTCTTTTGTTCCCATACGAAGCTGTTGAGCTTAAAAGGACTGGTAAAACAAGAGGCCCAGAGGGCCTGTATCGCTCACCTGAATATGTTTAAAATAATTGGTATGAAGAAAAGATATAGCACTCCATGGTAGATGCTGTAAGTACATAAAATTTCAGAAAGATCCATCCAGCACTTGAGATAGAGTGATAGATAGAGATAAACTACAAACAGAGCCCCATCCCTCTGCCCTTAGGGGGGTCAAACCCACCATTTATACAAAATTGAGTTCCCTTGACCCAAGGATGCTCCAGACTAAATAAGGATAAAATTCCTTAATCCCGATGGTCGGAGAAGGATTTTAAAGATTGTACCTCTATTTCTCCTATTGGGACCCGCCCTTCTGCCCCCTGGGAGACCACACCCACTTCTTATACAAAATTCAGTTTCCTTGGCCCAAAGATGCTCCAGACTAAATTAGGATAAAATCCCTTAATCCCTATGGTAGAAGAAGGATTTTAAAGGTTTTACCTCTATTTCCCCTATCGGGCCCCACCTCTCTGCCTCCAGGGGGGTCAGATACACCGTTTATACAAAATGTGTTCCCCTTCACCCAATTCCAGAGTGCTTCATACCAAACTTTGAAAAAAATCCTGTCATTCCTACAGAAGAAGAAGGATTTTAAAGAATTTGCTGTTTCCCTTATTGGGCCCCTCCCTTCTGCACCCAGGGTAGGCCACACTCGCGGTATAAACGAAATTGAGTCCCTTTTGCCTAAGGATGCTCCAGACTAAATTAGGATAATATCCCTTAATCCCTATGGTAGAAAAAGGGTTATAAAGGTTTTACCTATATTTCCCCTATTATACAAAATTGGTTCCCCTTTACCCAAGGATGCTTCAGACCAAATATAAACCAAATCCTTAGGAAGAAGAAGGATTTTAAAGAATATTTTGCTATGTTTCCCATATT
>NW_018408275.1:1346-2503 GCF_002113885.1 Mizuhopecten yessoensis
TTTGGTTCCCCTTCGCCCAAGAATGCTTCAAACCAAATTTGGACCAAATCGTTTCATTCCTACAGAATAAGAAGGATTTTAAAGAATTTACTGTGTTTCCCCTATTTGGACCGCCACTCAAGCCCCTGGGAGGCCAGACCCACAGTTTATACAAAAGTGGTTCCCCTTCACCCAAGGATGCTTCAGACCAAATATGGAACAAATCCTTTTATTCCTACAGAAAAAGAAGGATTTTAAAAATTTGCTATGTTTCCCCTATTTGGCCCCGCCCCTCAGGCACCTGGGGGAGGGGGGCGAGAACCACGGTTTATACAAAATTGTTCCCCCTTTACTCAAGAATGCTTCAGACCAAATATGGAACAAATCCTTTCATTCCTACAGAACAAAAAGGATTTTAAAGAATATTTTGCTATGTTTCCCCTATTGGGCCCCGCCCCTCAGGCCAATAGGGGGCCAGACCGACATTTTATACAAAATTGGTTCCCCTTCACCAAAGAATGCTTCAGACCAAATATGGACCAAATCCTTTCATTACTACTGAATAAAAAGGATTTTAAAGAATTTGCTATGTTTCCCCTATTTGGCCCACCCCTCAGGCCCCTGGGAGGCCAGACCCATGGTTTATACAAATTGGTTCCCCTTCACACAAGGATGCTTCAGACCAAATATGGAACAGGTCCTTTTATTCCTACAGAAGAAGAAGGATTTTAAAGAATTTGCTATATTTCCCCTATTGGGCCCCGCCCCTCAGCCCCAAGGGGGCCACACCCATCATTGAAACAAAATTTGTTTCCCTTCCCACAAGGATGCTTCTGACCAAATTTGGTCAAAATCTGCTCAGTCGTTCATGACTAGTAGCGTTTTAAAGAAAAAGTTGACGGACGGACGTCGGACGTCGGACGGACGCTGCGGTATGGCATAAGCTCACCATGGTCCTTCGGACCAGGTGAGCTAAAAACCTATCCAAGTCCTTCAATTTCACATTCAGATGTATCGACGATGTGCTGTCTTTGAATAACCAAATATGGAACATCCGTCTTTGAATAATTGACCACATCGATCGCACATGTATATACCTTCCAGAGCTTCAAATCAATGACACCACAGACTTTTTTGCGTTAGCCGCTTTCCTCGATCTTCGATCTTTTCTTACAAAA
>NW_018408276.1:0-984 GCF_002113885.1 Mizuhopecten yessoensis
TTGTTATCGGAGAGTTTTAATTGAGATGCTGACAACAGAAATCTATTATGGCACAACACATACCTCACATACATCGATAAATAGATAATCTATTGATCCAAATCCGCTCTTATTATCACCAACAGCTGATGAATTCCGCCAGCAGAGTCCTCGAATTGCAATCGTTCAAAATGTCCCACCTGAGCGATCGCCATTTTCTAGATCATGGAAGTGACTTATTAACAAAAAGAGGCGGTCCGTAATCTTCTAAACAAAGAATCCTATTTTCCATTTTCGGTCCGGATCAGTACGGTTTGTTGATTAGTCTATTCCATGACCTACAAAATGGCGTTCACTCATGTGGGAAATTTTGAACGATTGAAATTCGTAACACGCCGTCCTGACTCGTATTGGACATACACATGGAATAATTTTGGGATAAATCATAAATGGACGCCCGGTGTAATCGCGTCGCAATCTGGGCCTTTGTCCTATCAGGTGCAATGGCACCAGGGCAGTGTTGGCGTCGTCACGCGGACCAGATACTTGGTTCGTGTTCTCCATCGCTACGCAGGGCTTCGCTGTTTGGTGACGAGTACCACAAGTGACGGAAACAGACATTTCCGAATCAGTGGTGTCCGTGCCAATGGACACAAGCGCGAGTCAGATTCAGTTGGACACTGGTATTACCCTGTCCAAGGTCACACCAGGAGTGACACCCATGTTGAGACGCTCCAAGAGGTCTAAGAAGACCCCAGAGCGAATGGATTTGTAGAGATTTGTAGAGTGTCGTATAACTACTTAGTGTGTTTCTAGTCGGACATGCAATGAAACTATACATGTCAACACTTTTTATTTTTATACCCAATTCATGACATTGTGTATCTGTGCAGGAAGCATTATTTTGAATTTGTGTGTGATCTTGTTCGAATAGAGTTACACCGAGTTAATGTTCTATTGATAACATTCAGCCATTCATGTATTTAGCTAATAAGGGTTAAAGTT
>NW_018408276.1:1670-1757 GCF_002113885.1 Mizuhopecten yessoensis
CATGTATATATTATTACAGATAGGTAGTACACATGTATATAGTATCACAGACAGGTATTACACATGTATATAGTATCACAGACAGGT
>NW_018408276.1:3683-6841 GCF_002113885.1 Mizuhopecten yessoensis
ATACTCGTAAGCATTTGGCTCCATTGCCATCAAAAGAGTAATTGGGACGTGAAGCTATACAGCTTATGGTTTACAAATATTTTCTAGTTAAAACTATCTCTCCAGTGTGTATCGGTATAATAAAACGGTTAAAGTATGGGGTTGAGGCATATATAGCAAGTTTCTGGTGTCCCTTGACCATGCCTATTTCCCTCGGCGAAACATGTATATATTAACACACATGTATATATTATCACAGATAGGTATTACACATGTATATACTATCATACATGTATAAATTATCACAGATAGGTAATACACATGTATATACTAACACACATGTATATATTATCACATATAGGTAATACACATGTATATACTATCACACATGTATATATTATCACAGATAGGTATTACACATGTATATACTAACACACATGAAGAAAACATTGAGAAGTCCTTGTGTTGGAATTAAATATAAAAAAATAGAACAAAAGACAGAGATAGCGTCTCTAGGCCTTTCTCGGGTTGATTCCCCGTTCATCAGGAGACTGTTTATTTTGAAAACAGGTATTGGGAGGTCATAGTTGTTTACACAAGAAAGTAAGACGTCATCAATAATGCAAAGTCATTATGACGTCACAGAAGGCATACACATAAATCCATGACGTCAACAACAATACAAGCTAAATTGTGACGTTACATTACTTAGACAAATGCATAACTTTATGATCTTACCAACAATAAAAAATACGGGAGATACAAATTGTTTCATTTACGGCAACAATAAAATATGAACAATAATATTTAAAGCACAGCAATTGCTTAAAGCATGACACGTTGAATTTAATGTGAACTATTCAGACTGGGTTTCAACAGTTTCATTAACTCCGACTCCTTAACTTCCCTCTTTATCACATCAGATGAATGCATTTGGTAAATAGGGAACACTTTGAAGTTATTGTTAGCACAGTTATGAATATGTTTGTTCACTTGTAAAAATCTAAGGTCATCATGGATTGTTTGTTGCTTGTGAAGAGTCATTCTTTGACGTAGTTCACGCCCAGTTTGGCCAATATAAAATTCCAAACATTTAACACACACTATAGCATATATAACATTCTTCGACTTACAATTCATACTAGAACGTACAGTGAATTTAAATCCATTTTTGAAAACAAAAGTAGAACCTTCAATAATTATTTTACATGTTCCACATCTGGGCGAATTACATTTAGACACAATAAGTTCAGCTTGATTCGTTTCAAACTTGGAAAAACTCAATAGCCTTTTGAGATTTTTGGGTTGTCTTTTACTATTGATAATTCTATGTTTAGCTAAAACATTTTTCATACGCACGCTAGTTCTCTGCAAGTCATCGATTTTGGTTTTTACAATAGGGTACATAGCAAAATTATGTGGATTGTATGTAGATACAAAAGGAATAATTCCTTGGTCATCGTTGGCTTCTACACGGGATGTAAAAGGTCCCTTCTCTATAGCTCTATTTACACCACTACGAATAATCTCGTCCGGATAATGCTGCGACTTCAGGAAAAACATGAGTTCTTTAAGTCGCACATCCAGCATATTGGGGTCACTTACAATTGTTACAATTCTAGATGCGAGATTAAAAGGTATATTAATTTTAATATGTTTAGTATGATTTGAATAAAAATCTAAGTAATTATGAGCATCAGTAGGCTTTGAATACAAATCAGTTGCAATATTATCATTTTCTAATTTAACTAAAACATCCANATACACATGTATATCATGTATTTTGTACCACGTTTGCTATGTAAAAACACTTTTTATGGTTCATAATCATGAATTATTGGACGATAGGCCATGCACGCGCATATTTTTTTTTCCACTGTGATTACGTAGGAAATCTGTCACGGATCTGTTGTTTCCATTCAGGTATTCACCAAGCGACGTACGGATTACAAGTATCAGCTATGGTGGTCCTGGGATTGGGAATGTTCCTGGTGATTTGTTCCATACTTACTACCGATCCTACATACGCTGCCGGAGCGCCACTGATTTGCTTTCCCATTGGAGGTTTGTATACCTTGGTACCGTGGAAGTTTCCGGCCCTATGTTAACAGTTCAAGCTTAATGAAGTTCACGTATTTTCCCGAACATATGATATATATTCAATCTCATGTATTTATGAAACAGACGACAAGGTTATAATAGCTAAAAATGATACACAAAGTGCATGGCGTGATAGAATAATACAGGTTAACACGTACGATATCAGATTGATAAAAATAAATAAACAGCGCCAATAAAAAAGAACAGTCAATTAAATTAGGTCCTTTCTCGTGTGACGTAATAGGTCTCTTCCACACATACTTGTTGATGATGAGAAGAATATTTTAAAATTATCTATTACTCATTAATTTACATAAAATGTACTAATAATCAAACTTGTACCAACTTTAACTATATAATTAAATTATTTTTAACGGCTATACTAACTTAAGCATGTCTTATTGTCTGGACAATCGTTGATGTACCCAAACTACAAAATGATTTAACAAGCCGTCTAAATCAATCAAATATCACTAAATACATTGTACAGTTGTGGGATCGCACAACATTACACGATGTGCGGTGTGCGCACGATGTGTGCACGGTGTGTGAACGGTGTGTGCACGATGGGCGAACGATAAAAAGCTGGACGATCATTGCTTGCGCAAATCTGTGCGCACGATGGACGGACGTTGTGCGATAACAATCGTGGTTGGTATAAATTGAGGAATGCCTTAACAATTTATACGGTTTCGTGTTTACACATATAAACTTGATGTTTACATATGTTTCTATATTCTAGCAACATCTATAAACTTATCTTTCTGTCTATACATTATTTTATTTAGAAATTGTGTTTTCTGTGTTTTTAAACAAACTTAATCGACACATGTAAAATTACAACACAATCCCGTATACAGGTAAACATAACTTCATATTTTCCGCGTTTCGGAGAATAGCGGAAAATAATTGTCCTATAGGTACGGTATTCGGGTGTTTTCGTCGGGTATCGTAGGTCTGATTTATTGTCCAATGAGAGAGTGACGCGTTGTACGCACGTGCAAGGTAGGAAAGTGTGGTAGGGCAAACGAGGTATTGGTCATTCTAGCCGTGGACACCAGGGCGTAGTCAAGCAAAAT
>NW_018408276.1:10188-15764 GCF_002113885.1 Mizuhopecten yessoensis
GATGAGAAATTACAGATATATACACAGTGTACATTATCGCATACAAGCCTTCCGTATTTTTGTCATTCCGTAATTTTGATCTACAAATGATACCAAATCGCACAGTTGTGCGGAGAGAAGCGCACAACGGGGCGAACGATTGCTAAATCGCACAGTTGTGCGCACCATGTGTGGACGATGTGCGGACGGTGTGTGAACGATGTATACACGGTGTGCGCACGCCATTTTTGGTGCGTTGTGCGGTCCCACAGCTGTATGACTGGTGTTTATTCTCTCATTTATCCCACAATAACTTTTTATAAGGTTTTGCCATTTTCTACCAGGAAAACATAGCACATTGCCCCCTCCCAAAGCCTTCCCGCCCGAAGTGATCCGCGTGTGCTAGATACCCTAGTTCAAATAGTAATCCCGGTAGTTCTGTGATTTATTAACCTATACCTGCTCCTTAGACTTAAGGAATGAACAAATGAAAATAGAATTGTATTTCATTTGTCCGGTAAAAACATGTACATGTGAATCAATAAAAGCGAGTGTGTAGTAATATTAGCAGTACTACATGTACCGTTAAATGACCTCTGACCCCGAAGAAGCAGTTCATGAAGACCAACTCAATTCGAATTTGTTTCAAGACCAACTCAATTCATCACCCCATAAAATCGACCAAAGCCAGATTCAAACCTTATATTTCAATCAACGTGTTTTTTTCTCTCAATAATTCGAACTTGTGAAGTCCATTCTGATAGTTTGTCCCAGGTTCTCGAGCTTGTGCAAGTCTATGTACTGACGTAATGTAAACAAAATAGTCCGTCATGGTAGGACCATCATACAACATGATGGTGTACGTTGATAGTTCAATACAGCCAAATTATGTAGAAAAAACATAAATCCATATTTTAAATGTCATATTTGATTTTTGTTGATGAGTTCATAAGTTATAACATTTTCTGACGCGTCATCGCGGAAGATTAATGTCTAGACACGGTACGCAGGCTCAGCTGCGAGTCTACGGCAGCTATTCTTTTTTACTAGCTGAGTATCTCGAAGTGGAGAGCCGCGAAATTTCAAGGTTCTACATCTTCTGGAATGTGAAGCTGCAGTAATTGAATGTCGAATTAGACAGGAAACCAGACATGGCTTGAAAGGTCGAAATAATTTGATATGACAGTTAACTGTTCGACTGCATTTCTTATAAAACGGGACCACATGGATCTACGACTACGTTGTTTTCGATTTGTACCGGGTGACACAGTAGCTGGAGGGAGAATGTCTCGGGCAGTACTGACTTGTCACTGGGCCTACCACTAGCAACCGTGAGCCGATAACAGTTTGCTGATTGATCGTTTTTGGTTGTACGAACAATTTCTTGTGTAGCTTCAATACAAATGTAAAATCTCATGAAGTGGAACATCTTTTTTGTTTAAGCATGTCAATAGTTATCTCCCTTCGTAAAATCATAAGCACAGTTAATCTGGTAAAATTCATCGGCAAATCAAACAGGCTACATTTGGTAGTTGCATTGAGTCCAACTTGAGTAGGAATTGAAATGTCTGACAGCGACGTCGCGGACGTGTCCCTAGAATATGGAATGACTGGTTTTGAATCGGGGCACATCATGTTTATGTCGGGCTACCGAAGCGTGTCTGCTATTAGATCCTATAACAGGTATTTTTCAACAGAACAGAATCATTCACTGTCCTCTACACTAGTGTCCGTTGCTAGTGGCGAATCAGGTCAAATCGCCCCAGCTTGTCGGAATAAATTTGTGACTTTTTGCAACTAAAATAATTTACAATTTAGTATTTTTGTTTCTAATAAAGATCTACTGTCAATTTTTAAGATAATCAATGTTTGTTAAACATGCTGGTAATATAAATTAAATGATTAAAAATATGCAAAGTGTAACCTTTTGTTTATTGCTCAACTGTGTATATATTTCAGGACTTTTAAGCGTCATTGGCTGCATCGTGTTTGCAACTCACGCGACTGGCTTGACATTTGGTTATTCCTTCTACGTGACACTATCGGCTGGCTGTTGTATCACCACCGCGGTAAGTACATTATAACTGTGTGTATGGTATCTAGTACAGCAAAATAGCGTGCACCAATGTTTAACAGCATGTAGCATTGTCAAATAGTGTGTACCACTGTTAAACAGCGTGTAGCATTGTCACCAGCGTATGGTACTGTCAACTAGCGCACAGAACTGTCAAATAGCGTATGGTACTGCCAACTAGCGTACCTAAACACGTATTAATAAGATTACCTAAACACGTATCAATGCTATTACCTAAACACGTATCAATACTATTACCTAAACACGTATCAATACTATTACCTAAACACGTATCAATACTATTACCTACACACGTATCAATGCTATTACCTAAACACGTATGAATAAGATTACCTAAACACGTATTAATAAGATTACCTAAACACGTATCAATACTATTACCCAAACACGTATTAATAAGATTACCTAAACACGTATCAATGCTATTACCCAAACACGTATTAATAAGATTACCTAAACACGTATTAATAAGATTACCTAAACACGTATCAATACTATTACCTAAACGCGTATTAATAAGATTACCTAAACACGTATCAATACGTTTACCTTAACACGTATTAATAAGTTTACCTTAACATGTCATTATAAGATACCTGAACATGTAATTATAAGATTACCTGAACAGGCCTGTACATGTATAAGAATACATAAACAAGTTTTTGTAAGATAATGTAATCATGTATTTATAAGATCAACTTAACTTGCATTTATAAAATTGCTACGCTATTTGACAATAATGTACACTAGTTGACAGTGTCATACGCTATTTGACAGATCTGTGCGCTAGTTGACAATACCATACGCTATTTGACAGTTCTGTACGCTAGTTGACAATACCATACGCTATTTGACAGTTATGCACACTAGTTGACAGAGCCAGACGCTGTTTGACAGTTCTGTACGCTAGTTGGCAGTACCATACGCTATTTGACAGTTATGTACACTAGTTGACAGTGACATGCGCTATTTGACAGTTCTGTATTAATACCTGTTTAGGTAATAGTATTGATACGTGTGTAGGTAATCTTGTTAATACCTGTTTAGGTAATAGTATTGATACGTGTTTAGGTAATCTTATTAATACCTGTTTGGGTAATAGTATTGATACGTGTTTAGGTAATAGCATTGATTTTTGAATTATGATATTTTGTATCCGCATTTATTTGGGTGAAAGATTTTCTATCATGAAGATATTTCTTTATTTTCAATATGCAGATTTTCACCCCGTGATTTTGCAAGTTTATGAACATTTTATAAAAAGTGTTCGGCGAACTAAACTAGCAGGTGTTTTTTTAGGTTTTTCATCTTGACGTCCTTTTAGTCGTAAAAATCAAAAAGCAACATTTTTGTAAATCCAACAATAGTTTATTCTGCAAACAGATAAATCAACCTTTAGACTTGGTGGACAATAAAGAACGATAAAGAATGAACCACGAAATAACAAACTTAGAAAGGCACACTATTCTTGCGCTTAAATTCAATTAAAAGGGATTATAAAATCATCTCTGCTGTTTGTTCAAGTTCTTAATTTGCTGACGTTTTACAACTTATGGCAATTACAGATAAGAAAAAGACACTCACAAGGACACACTCACACTGATTCGCACACATCATCATCATCATCATCATCATCATCATCATAATCATCATCACATCATCATCAACATCATCATCATCATATCAACAACAGCAGCAGCAATCATTCGTCATTCACCATACTCACATTCATACACACGCCAGAACCTTTTTCACCCTTATTCACCCAGATAAGACTTATCAATATAATGGTATATTACATAATTTGTATTCAATAAACTGATATACAACATGTATCTTAACATGACCAGACAGACAAACACTACCAAAAACATAGTTTGTTTGCTAAACACTTTTTCTATACCTTGTACACAGAAAGTTCAGTTCCTGTTCCTTATCTTATTTTCAGAAGTCAGACGCAGCTTTTCGAAGATTTCTGTTTCCAGCTCGCAGGCCAGTAACTGGGTCGGTACTTGAAACAAAAACACCAATGTTCTCGCTATCTCTCTTTAGGATGGCGAGGAACACCACTGTTCTCGCTATCTCTCTGTAGGATGGCGAGGAACACCAATGTTCTCGCGGTCTCTCTGTAGGATGGCGAGGAACACCAATGTTCTCGCTATCTCTCTGTAGGATGACGAGGAACACCAATGTTCTCGCTATCTCTCTTTAGGATGGCGAGGAACACCACTGTTCTCGCTATCTCTCTGTAGGATGGCGAGGAACACCAGTGTTCTCGCTATCTCTCTGTAGGATGGCGAGGGAGAAGAATTTCTCAGTTTCTGATATCTCATCAGTCTGCGTTTTCTTTCGGGAATCTGTGAATTATCATCATTACAGAGCAATTAATGCAAGGCACTTCTCATTTTATGACAGAAACAAAATGAATTAACAGCTTTCTGGCAGAGGCCTGAGAATAATATAATATGAAAAGTCAAAATATATCTAGTTTATGCTGCAGTTGCCTATTGCATGCTTTTTTTAAAGAAAATGTTAATTGATATGATGGTTGTTACTGTGGCTAGACATTAGTTCATAATTACAAATTAGAAAAATATATTATAGATGTCCTTATTTTTAGTAATAGATGAAATGGAGTTGGATTTTGTAACTAACTAGAAAGACTGGCAGACAGAATCTAGATAATGCAGTATAATCTCAGTTAAGTTTCACAGGGTCATAAAAGTATTTTGAATGAGGGGTTCTCATATAATTGATAATTGATAGAAAAATTCAATTTTAATATATACAAATACCTGACAAGACCAGTCATGTGCTTTTCCATGCATTACACTCAGGAAAGGATTGCAGTCTTTCAACTTTTCAATTCCTGGAAGACAAATGGCTTTATCCAAAACTTTCAGCATCCATGGATAATATTTGCAAACAACGTCTTGGCATATACATTTTATGCTATTGAAGTTCTGCAGCAAAGACCATTGAAGTACCATGGGATAGGCAGTATATCTCCCCTTTAAACATATTTAGGGATTTCAACATAATAGCATGTTTGCAGCAACCAACAACAAGTCCAGTCTCGTCCAGATCATTCATCGACCTGCTACTGGATTTGGCAGCTTTCCAATGGCTTTCTCCAAAAGTACTTGATTTTTCCTAATCAAAAGAACAAGAGGTTAATAAAATGAGTCCAGTATGTCTTACCTGCTTTAGATATAAACCAAAGTCAGATGAACAGATGCACAGAGTCACATCCTGATAGCGTGCATACATTCAATCTTAATGCCATATATACATGTACAATATTTACCCCGCAATAAACCAAGGGAATAGTGATAAAAATTGGAAATAGGAGCTGAGGGTTGGTGTATTACCAGGCATTGGCTTACTGCTGAACAAATGTGGTAGTCATAAATACATTTGTAAACGAACAACAACAGTGACATGTAAACATACTACTACAGCGACATGTAGACATACAACAACAGCGACATGTAAACAAACA
>NW_018408276.1:20432-96592 GCF_002113885.1 Mizuhopecten yessoensis
CAGCTACATGTAAACACACAACAACAGCGACATGTAAACATACAACAACAGTGACATGTAAACATACAACAACAGTGACATGTTAGTATTTTACCCTCTTTGTCAAAAATTTTGAAAGACTTGTTCATAACCAACTGAGTGAATATTTTTAGCCAATGTTTAGTCCTTTCTTAGCAGCATTTAGGAGTGGTTACGGGTGCCTGTTGGTCCTGCTGCAAGCTCTTGAGGACTGGAGGCAGGCCTTGGACAACCATCAGCATGTTGGAGCCATTCTGATGGACCTTTCCAAGGCATTTGATTGCATTCCTCAAACAGCAGGTCAGACTGGGGCCAGAGACAAGCAAATGGACTGATGTAAAGAAGGGGGTCCCCCAGGGTTCTATTGTATAATATTTTTATTTATGATACTTTACCTTTATAGACAAATGTATTTTATAGAATTACGCAGATGGCAACACGCTCTCTAAGATTTGTGACAATTATTTATATTTGAAAGATTGTTTAGAAAAAGAGAGCAAAGTTCTTATAGAATGATTTGAATTTTATGGTATGAAGGCCAATCCCGAGAAATTCCAGGCAATATGATTTTGCAAAATGACTAGTGACTCTATCAAATCTTTTAATATTGAAAGCCTTGAGATTATTTGTGAAGACAGTGTGAAACTTTTAAAATTTGATGTACATATATCTCGCCTTTGTAGAAATGCTGCTAAACAACTTGCTGTTTTAAAAAGACTGGGAAACAATCTTACAAAGAAAGGAAAAAATTCCATATTTAAGTCTTTTATTCTATCAAATTTTAACTTAATTGTCCACTTGCCTGGCACTTTTGTACATTGACAAATACTAGGAAAATGGAAAAAGGTCAGGAATGAGCACTTCGTTTTATGGAAAATGATTATGTTTCCCCAGTCATTGATATTCTAAGAAAACCCAAACTTGATTTTTTACATGTAAAACGTATGAAAGATATGGCTTCTGAGGTTTTTGAAATTTTAAAAGATATTTCTCCATCACTTTTACAAAATCTTGTTGAGAGGAAAGAAGTCTTTTACAATCTGAGACAAGATAACCTGGTAAAGATCCCAAAGGTGAACACCTCCACATATGGTAAGAGATCTTTCCGTTTTGCTGCTTCCCAGGTGTGGAACAGCCTACCAAATGAACTTCGATTAGCTGAAAACTATAAGTCATTTCGTGGGCTGCTTCGCACCTGGGACAACAAGGTCTTCTCATGTGCTATCTGTACACACCATATAGTGTGAGTTGTCCCCCTTTGGAATCTACCTACATGTATTCTACTACAACTCTTTAACTTCACTGTTGCTTTTGTTATTTTATTTATACTATAGTACTATACTTACTATATTGATATTTATTTTAGACTTGAGCTCCATTATTTAAAGATCATTACTTTCTACAATATCATAATTATAGCTCTCTGTTTCAATCTATGACTTCATTGTCTCTTTTTAATTCACACTACATTTTATATTAGTGTAAAATAATCCTGTAAATTTTTACACTTGGCTACATTAGCATATACTGTATGTACATTACACTATGATAGTGTCTTAACTTGTCTTTTGTAACACTTGTGTGACATTCAAGTGTTCACTATTAAATTATTTCTTTTAAAATTTCAAAATGTTTATTTTGCATAACTGTGATTTCATATGTTCTACTGTATTCTGTAGCATATCTAAATTGAATTGTTGTCTTTTTTATTTTTATTTTTATATATATTCATAAGTACTGTGATCCTTATTAAATTTTATATATGTTTTGTCGCAAGAATAGCATTACAGTGCTAATGTTATTAGGTTATAGTATATGCGACGTTAAATAAAGCTTCTTGACTCGTGAATGTAACTAGTCCAAGAATCATCTTCAGCAGGAAACATAAAAGAGCTACAGCTACAGCTGTATTGCCATTAAGATATGGTGAAGTTTTCGGTAAAATCTTCATGCAATATATATGTATCTTTCGTATTCCTGAAGGACTGTTCTTATTTTTGTTTTAACCTATTTCCGTGGACCAGAGGATTAGTGTTGGCATCAAACCCATAGGTAGCAATGTACAGTAGCTTACTGTGGTCTTGGGTGATATTTTTGTACAATGACATGGATATATATATACAGGCCTTTTTATGGCCAAACTGAATATGGGTCAATTCCCCTCTCCAGTTTTGGCATTTTTTCCCTCTATTTCAGCTTTGTATTCCCCTATTTCAGATAAAAATTCCCCCACTTGTAACTAAAAATACTACCACATGAATATCTGTCTCCTTGGATCTTTTTTGTTTTTATTTTCTGTCAGTTCCACGACAGAGTGATTTATTTCATTTTCCGTGTTCAGGTTAATTATCACTGCTGATATTTCGAAACACTGTTTACAGCTAGCCCTGTTTATGGTATATACTATCATAACAGTCACAAAATCACTTTATTCTAATGCATATCCGTTGGTCAATTCAAAACGTCTATAATATACAGCGAGAAACAAAAATTACAGATGTAATACGTGCCCCCTCTCATACTCTCCCCATGGCTCAGGCCTGCAGCCCTCCCTGGACAGGTCATGCACCTACAGCACATATTTTCCCCTATTTCAAAAAAAGGTGCTAACTTTCTATTCCTGCATTAATCCCTGAATGAATTGAATAATACAGGATATATTACTTGTATAAAAACAACCAGCTCTAAAATACATGATGAGGTCGACTATGTGGGCTTCATAATATTAAAAGAAAAAGAAAAAAAGAATTTATTTGAGACTACAGTTTAGGCTTTTTACAAATCTGTGTCTAAACAACAAAAGCTAGCTTTTCATGTCGTCTTAATTTTGTACTCTGCACATTAGTAAATTTTGTGGAAAATCCAGTTGAATGACCTATGCTAAGGTAGCAGAGTACAGTAGAAATGGCTTGATCCTAAAAATAAAGGGCATGTCTCTAGTCTTTAGCACTATTTCTCAGAATTACTTAGAGGCGAGGAATCTTTCTCAAATTTTGCTTTAAAGTTTTCCTATATCCTGTGTGCATGTTTCATTTTGAAATCAATTTTGAAAACAAGATGACTATCAGACAGACATCTTAAATTTTGACAGTTCAAGATTAACATTATTTTGTTACAAATAGTTGACAGATCTTTCTCAAATTTCAAATGAAGCTTAAAATTCAAGGTCAGAGCGGTAAAATATCTCAAACGATTAAATGACTTCTTTTGAATAATTTTAGAGTATACATTATAATATTTGGCTGGTAGCTTCCTGGGATGGAGCCGACAAAGTTTTTGAGTGAAATATTTGTAGTACAGGATAATATTTAATGAGAATATTTTGCTATGATACAGCCCCTCTGGGCCTCTTGTTCATATGAACTCAAACTTGTTGCATAATATCATTTTGAAAATTTAATTTCAGGAATTGAGCAATCCTAGAGACATTTTAGTTTGCCAAACTTGTCCTGATGAAGATAAGACGCCTTCCTTCACTTAGAATCATGCCATATGCAAAAGAAAGGCGGTTGTGGAAACAAATGAAGGTATTTCTACTGATTTTTTGTAGTTTTACTTCTGTTTAATTTTCCTTTTAAATTTGGAATAACAAACGGCAACTAATGTATGGGAAGTCTGTTCTTCTGTAAGAAGCTGAAACAATTTTTATAGTAAACTGTTTTTGTGTGAACACCTATGGTAAGGACAAATGAAAAATATATGTCAAAAATAAAGTCAAGGAAGATAGATAGGTGTATTTCTTTCCTTTTGTTTTGGGCACACCTGTTGGATGGTGCAAATGAGGTGATGGGTAAGGATAAAAATATACAAGAAGGAGGTAATTTAATTCACTTTTTCTAATGAATGTTTTCAGAAAGGAAAGTCATCTGGCCAATCGAAGACGTGTGTCCTCTGGCATCATATCAAGAGGTTTGTTTGATATAATTATTGTATTTGATGAATGAAACAAATCCTGTTCAATCAACTTCGTCATAAATAACTACTTTAGGCATTGCTGGAGTAGGAAACCAGATTTAGGTCGAATTTATAGTAATTTCCATCACATACCCTTTTAATCAATATGTAATTTATTATTTACAAGCAAGAAGCATGAAATGGAGAGATTTGAGTTCCAGATGAGTGGAGGGAGGCATATTTAATACAAAGCTGTTGTTCTTCACAAACTTGAAATTGAAATATACCACCCCAATACTATACAATAGGTCACTAGGACTTTGAACTCTAAGTCAAAAGTTAAATAAGTGCAAATTTGAGTGAAATGTTAATTGATCTGGTCTGTAACTTCCTTTCCCACTGAAGGCATTGGCAGGAAACATAAACTATTGCCTTAAGGAGAGTGTGATGTATTGCATTTACATTTCATGAATTAGTTGCAGTTCACAAAAAAATAACCTGTTGAAATATAGAAGTACATGTTTTTCTGATAAATAATTCATATGTGTTGATTATACTTTCAGAGAATTACTGCTGAGATTGGAATGAAGAAAAAACATCAAAGGAATGTGAGGTAAAGGCAATTATTTTAGTTGCTGTGTGCCACAATTTCAAATATCTTAGGTGGTACATAGTAGGGAGGTCAACAATGACCAGGCCAAAACAACTTTACTAAGTTGTTGTGTACACTTAGTTAGATTTAAATAGAATGAGAAATAAATTATAATAGGTAATTGCATGTCAATGGTCAGTCTAACAGGTGATTGATCGGTTTTATCTGTCACATAGTTAAAGTTAATGTTTCATTATCAAAGGATTTTCAGAATATTTGTTCATGGTCTAAACTGATATATCACATTGGATACAATTTTGAAAATTAAAGGTCAAAATACTGGTAGTATGATAATTACTACTTACAGGAAATGTTCAGTAATCAAAGGATTTAACAATATGTCTACAGCATTTTATCTTAATACTTGTCATAAATTTTGCTGAGGTGCACCTTGATAGTTATTTGTTTTATGATGTCATGAAAATGTGGAAATGTCAAAAGGAAAAGTGCACAAGATTTCTTTGTATGGAAGTTATTGTATACAAACCGTTTATTGCTTAACTCGGTAAAACAGTCATCTTGTATATGATGTAGTCCAATAATATATATATTGTTCATGTTAATTGCAAACCAGATGTGAGATCCAGAACCAATTTTTGAATTTGACATTATGATATAGGGCAGATGATCATCCCAATCATCGCGGTGTTCATTCACAAACATGGAAAGCATCTGAATAATAGTTCGGTTCAGTCTTTCTACAAGACCATCCGACTGGGGGTGGTATGGAGTGGTCCTAGATTTCTTTGCTCCCATGTTTTAACAGAGATGTTCGAACAATTCCCCTTCAAACTCAGGACCCTGATCTGTGTGAATCTGACAAGGGACTCCAAACCAACTAAAAAACTCTGTACCTAGTTTGTCTGCGACAGTGAGGGTAGTGTGATCTGCTACTGCATAGGCTTCTACCCACTTTGTGAAATAATCACTGACTACTATTATGTACTGATTTCCATTACCGGTTTCTCTGAGTCCCCCCAGAATGCCCACGGCTATTCTATCTATGGGTTTAGAGACTTGCTCAATGGTTGTAGTTAAGGCTGATCTCCCTTTCCCCGGCCCTGGTTTTCTGCGAGTACACTGTACACATGTCCGACAGCACCTGGCTACATCATCGCACAATTCCGGCCAATAGAATCGTCTCTGTACCAAAAATATGGTCTTATCCCTACACAGATGACCCCAACATTCCCAGAACACCAACGGATCCCACAACTAACAATAAACTCTGACCTTGTATGGATAAGGACTCATTTCTTTCCTCCTAGGTTTACTGGGTGAGTTTAATTTCAAATTCCGTACTTGTCTGACTATCTCATCTTGTTCTTGCCATTGCTTCAACTGGTCCCCCCCCCCCCCCCCCCCCCCCCCCCCCCCCCCNTTGATAGAGTTCCCTCTCCACACTACATGTCTCACCATCAGATAGCGTGTTATCTTCGTGGGAGTCTCTCCCCGAGTTGCTGTCTCCCAGAACCTGCAGTGTCCTCTTCCTACCTACTTGCTCTTTCATTTTAACTGTGCATTGTGGACAATATCCCCGCTTTCATGACCTACTGGATTTTCTCGATAAACTGTCTGCATTCTGGTGTTGACTCCCTGGCCTATGCTGGATGTCACAGTCAAACATTTCTATCATGGTTAACCACCTGGCTAGCATCCCTTGTGGGTCTTTGACATTTTTCAACCAAATAAGTAAGGCTTGATCTGTTCTCACTGTAAACCTCCTATCTAACAGGAAATGTTTGAAATGTTTGAGAAAGGTTACCAGTGCAAATAACTCTTTTTGTGTTGTACAATAGCTTTGTTGCTCCCGATTTAGAGTTTTGCTGGCATATGCCATCACCACTTTATCTGCCCCTTGTAATTGTGACAGAACAGCTCCTACCCCTGTGTTGCTTGCATCATGAGTGTCCAATATAAAAGTACTCTGATTATCGTGATAAGTCAAAATTGGTGATCTTGTTAACCGGCCTTTCAGTTCATTGACCGCCTGGGTACACTCTTCCCCCCACTTAAACGTTTTGCTCTTTTTGGTTAGTTCTAGCAAAGGGGAGACAACTGTGGAAAAGTCGGGAATGAAACAGCGGTAATATCCAGCTAGTCCCAAAAAGCTCCTAACCTCGGAACTGTTCTCTGGCTGTGGCCACTCCGCCACTGCTCTCACTTTCCCCCGGGTTACAGCTTATGCCTGTAATTATTATAGTTATTCTTTAGAAAGTGTAGTTGAACTGTGACGTTGTCAGGTCATATCTGGGTGACTGGGGTTGACCCTTACATGCTGTGCATCGACTGGATAGTCGATAACATACCACATATAGTTTCGCACGAGCGTGTGTATACTTCGGGTGTGTAGGCTAGGGTATAAATACAGTTGTTTCATGTGAAATAGGGGGCAGTCAAACGGATTTTTTTCCGGAGGTGTGCCACATTTCTTGCCATGTATAGTTTAGCACCGGGCGGGTGGTCGTAGACCATAATGGCTAGGGGGTTTTACAAGCTTATGTAGGACCTAGACCCATGCAGGGGCGGGATCATGTGTGAATTTAGTATGTAAATGTGAGTGAAAGTGCTTCTCATCTGTAAATATTCCATCCTCACATTAATAAAAATTGTTAACAGTTTATTTGGATCCTATTATCTCTTCTTTAGCCGACATGTTTCGTAAGTTGTGACCTACCGAACCTGGGTTGACAACATATGGCGATGCGGGACTCAGGGACACACTAAATACAGATTATTTGCGTGATTTGCACCGACTCATCCTATTACAGATGAATTAAATAGAAAAAGGAGCAGGAGGAGAGAAATATGATGGCATCGAGAGGAAAATGAACCAGAAGCGAATGTGACAGATGCCAACTCGGATGAGGAAGACGGAGAGTCAATGACAAATGATGATGATGAAGAAGATACCCGTCAGAGGTAAAAATCAGCATTTTTGTTCATTTTAATGTATGCAATATTGTACTTGTGGTGTGGTTCCATTCTGACTAGCAAGAACATTTGGCTTCAGTATTTTTGTTACCTTAATTTAAAACAGCCTGTATGAAAATAAAGCATTATCTGTATTGAATTTGGGATTATATTTCTCAGGTTTTGGTCATTTTGGGTAATAAGGCACTTTGTAGCTAGGGGAAACAGACTATTTTGTAGTAAAACTGAGCAAAAAAAGGTAACAACTGTATTTGTATGAAGAATTTCAATTTTAAAACTTTCAATATTCCAATTCAATTTCTTTGCAGTTTTATTTTGACCATTTATAAATTATATGAGCAGTGTAGGGGAGATAACTTGGTTTTTTGTACATATTTAGCATATGATATTTATGAGAATTATTATTGTGTCTCTCCTTCCAATGAAGTAAGATATATTGTTTTAGTGCTGCTTCCTCTTCCTCTTCTAGTTTTTCTAATAATTTAGAAATATACCTGCATCACCCACACATAATGTGCAATGCACTGTCATTATGTCACCTTGACCTCAAGGTCAAAGGCCAAATCTATGCAGACTTTCAGTAACATTTATTCTGGTCTGTTACTTTTATATCATAACAGGTTACATTTATGAATCTTGCAGGGTACTGTCATTGGTTGCTGTCACCTTGATATCAAGGTCAAAGGTAAAATAAGTGCAGACTTTTAAGTTTTACCTTTTAAACTTCAGGGGTATTGCTACCTTCCATGTCATGTTTTAATTGCAATTATTCCTGTGTACATTTTATAATTTATTAATTGTAGATAAATGTTTATTTGACTTATTATTTAGGTCAAGGGAGGGGAAAAGAATATTGGCTAATAAAACAAGACATGTGTTTTTGTTCACAAAACAAAATCTCTAGTTTATAGCTGCACTTAGAGTAAAGGTAGACAGTAGCTAAGGACAGTTTTGTGAGTTTACCTTAAAGAGATTTGTTTGGTTTAGACTGCAAGTTGGAAAGTTTGTTGTGGATGTTGATGTTAAAGGAGGTAAACAGTCTTGTGCCAACACGCATTCAAATATCTTTTCATATTCTGAATTAACCATTTGTTCTCAAATATTATTGGACAATGTCATTTGCAATGTTACGTCGCCCTGACAACGCAGTGTCTCTTGCCAATTGGTCATTATCATTTCTATTGGATCAAAGACATTGTCCTTTAAATGTTTTACAACGTCACAATAGCACGCCAGGTGTGAAAAAAAATTCAATAAAAGAATTTAAAAACTCGACCATTAAACCTTTTTTTTATACAACGTTGCCACAATGAATTCTTTTCAATAGCGATGATATCAATCACCTGGAACGGGCGTTTCTTTACACGTCCCTTTAAATTTATAAACAATCACACAGCATTACAATTGACCCATAATCAATATTGTCATAACAACACTTTTATAAAGGGCCTTTTAATTAACAAACAATCAACCATGTTCATAAATCATGTATTTTACATATTAACATTCAAAAGATGATTAATTAAACACTTAGAAAATCTTGATTCATTGTTGTCATGCATAAATTAATCGACAATTAGCCCTCCGAAAAGTCCCTCCTCAATCCAAGATGGCGGCTTACATAGATAAAGAAGGAAAACCGTGGTCCATACGTACGTCTCTGACTACACTTGTAAGTAAACTATGCAATGCGGTCACACAACTGTACTAAAATAAGTGTACAGCTCAGTGGATAAAGAAATCATTTCTGGTAGGGTACACTATCGACCCCGCCACCCAAGCTGCATGTTCTAATAAACTGAACAGACCTGTTTTAACTCCTTTTGCTAGAAAATGATATGGGGCGATTATGCGCCTTAAATTTGTTTGCTGACTTTTTAACACATCAACATGACTGCATACTAGATTAACACATCCTATATTAAGAAAGAAAGAAAGACATACAAAAACAAACAAACCACAGCATAGTGCCAGGTATATGTTACCATGAGTGTTTAAGAACAAGGTTAAGGCCAGGTATCGACATACCATGGTGAAAAAACATGGGTATCTCATTTCCTTATTAAAAATTAGGCAACAGACACTGGCTTCCCGCCACTATGTGTCCTATGAATACACGTTATGTAAAGGAAGCAAATGCTTAGCAAAAAGTAAATAAACTAGTATCCCAACAATAAAACATATACTACATTTTCTACATGTGAAACAAATCTTGATCAATGGAGATAAGATAACTTTGCTGTCAGCCCTTGCAATCATAATGAGAGCCCAGTTGTGGCCTGACAGCAGGCAGTAAACAGTAGCTTAGGGAGATATAAGTACTTTGTTGTAAACCCAGAAGACACCGGCGTCCCGCCACTAATGTGTCGACAGATATCTGGCCATGATGATTCAATTGAAGTAAATACTTCACAGCCTTTTGGCTGCAAAGCAGGTGTTCGAATATACCTCTTGAAAGCATCCGTCTTCCATCGACCCAACAGCTTGACTTGAACATCTGAGAATCCGTGTGCGGCAGCATAGGTAGCGCCGCCGATACGAAAACTATGGCCTTTGTAGCACGTGACATCTAAGCCACAAAATATGAGACTCCGTCGCATGATCTCTTCAAATATTGCACGTGCAAATGCCTGCCCTGCTTTGTTCATGAACAGAACTCCAGGAGAAGGCAACTCTCCAATACGTGCTAAACTGTAAAAGGCCAGAGAGAAGATGGCAGTCACCAAAATGTGTTCCCAATGATTGTTGACAATGGTATGAATAGCAGAATATGAGCTGTTCACTATTACCTCAGTTATCGGTAAACGGCTGTCATATGTTTGAGCCAGGGATGCTGAACCTCGCATGACTTTTCTGACCAAAAATGAATTAGTGGGATCATTGAACCCATGTAAGCTATGCAAATTAGCAATTGCAGACAAATGAGATGCAATTGTACTGTTCGCGAATTTTGAAGTGCGTGCATGAGCGACATACAAGGCAATGACGGAATGACTGACAGGTAATTGCACTTCAAAGTGTAAATAGTGTCATAGAAAAAAACGCAATGACCTATTGTACAGCTTTTGGGAGACTGGAGAGAGGGACGCTTTCAAGAGAACGTTTAGGGTTTGAAGAAGAGGTCCTGATCCACTTGAGGTGGCACTGGAGTGGAATATCTCTCTGCAGTGGGTAGCAACATTCTGAACCGCCTTATCTGTGAACCAGACAAGGCATCAGCCAATATATTTTTTACCCCAGCAATATGAGAAGTGCGAATTAAAATGTTATTGTGCAGACAGAACAATACCGAATCATTTTCAAAATAACTTTATCCCTAGAGGATTGTTTATTAAGTATGGACACCAGGGCCATATTATCAGAGTACAACCAAAGGCAATGGTTGGTAAACTGGCGACCCCAGGTATACAAGGCTGCCAGAATTGGATTAAGCTCTTGGACAGTGATATGGTGCTGCAAAGCAGGCTTAGCCCATGAACCGTAATACCAGGAATCCCTAAAAACCGCCCCAAAGCCTTATAATTGACGATGAGGAATCTGTGTATAGTTTCAAAGTATGTGATGTAAGCCATTGTTCTTCCAAAAAGAAACTAGAACCATTGAATGTGTCTAAGAAAGATTCCCATGTAGTTAGATCGGCTCGAATCGCGGCAGAAAGGCGGATCTTGTGATTGGGTTTTTGAACATTGATAGTCAGTTCAATGAGTCTCCGCAAAAACGCACGACCAGGTAACACCACTGATGTTGCGAATTGCAGAGTACCTATGAGAGACTGAAGGTCCCGGAGAGTGACTTTTTGTCGTGATTTATACTGATAACATAATGCTTGACAGTGTTTTAGCTTGTCTACTGGCAACCTTGCTTCCATTTTGGTTACATTTAACGTGATACCCAAGAAGGGCATGATTTGATCCAGACCAAATGTTTTGTCTGCTGCCAATGGAAGCCCGATATGCGTACACATGTTCTGAAATTTATTTAACATTGCCTGACATTGATTGTGACCTTCATAGATCAATAGAAAATCACCTAAAACCTGTAACAGCTGTAGCATTAAGTTAAGTGTAAGCTGCCCACTCTAGTGCCGTGCTAAATTCCTCAAAGATCCTGTAACTTTTCGAGAGCCCCATAGGTAAACACTTGTCATAGAAAAACTTTCCTTTCCATTTTGAAGCATAAAAGATGCCATTGGCTGGGATGAACTGGAATGATGCGAAATGCTGATTCAATATCTGTTTTGGCCATAAATGGGTTATTTAATCATTTAAAAAAGGGATGGCGTCTTTAATAGTAGAATAATGTCCTAAAGAGTAAATTTCAGCTATGCCATCATTTATTGAATACCCTGCAGGATGATGCAAGTGGTGAATTAAACGAAATTTGCCAGGTTGCTTTTTTGGAACAACCCCTAAAGGGCTTGCATGGAAATTATTAAATGGCTGATCAGGAAATGGACCCGCAATCCTAGATGCTTCTAGTTCTACAAGTATTAATGGGAGACACGATGCCACACGCTAAACCTTTGTCCTCGGCCAAAGGTTGGGCATCGACTAGTCCCTGAATGGAATTGGCCTGGTCTACCCCTGTTGTGAGAGCCACGAAAAGAACTGTTTGAATGAGGCATCGCATAACTCTTACTGTCTGTGTTCTCAAAGAGAGAACCCAGAAGGGGACAATCCCGCCCAGCATGCTTTGCCCCACAATACCCACACTTATGGGAGTACTTACACCCACCACAGTGTACACCCCTCATGAATTTCCAACAGGGACCCCTGTTCTGATTAGAAGATCTGCCCTGCTGAGAAGACTGAGTGGCTTGTGTCTGTTGACGGCGCGACATAGCTTCGTGGCATAGTTCCATCTGCATGGTGTTCCATGGCATGTCAATGTTAACACAGAGCTCACGAAAAGTGGTATCGTATTAACACCAGTCGGCGTGTTTTAACGCCAGGTCCCGTATAAGGGCAGAGTACTTTAGTAGTTGACCAATGGCCTCTGGGCTTTTAAGCGTGTAGACCGATATGAATATGTTGAATTTTGTTGTCCACTCTTCTCTGAACAGTTTTTTCTTTGGGCCCGATTTTTGGACCCATTTGAGGGAAGGTGTCTCGCCATCCTCTGCCCCCACAACCATTTCAAAAGATGACTGACTTGTCTGTGATTGTGGCAAGATCTAAAAATTTATTGGACCACATTTTGTCCTTCACCTTTTCTGTCACCAAATCAGTTAAGGGGATTGCAGCTGAATGGAACCTAGTTTGTGGCGAGACATCTTCCCCTTCAAATGTCATAGTAATCTGACCAGCTGGGACCCCAGACCCACCGATTTCAGAATTAATGGCTGCACAGGTGGGTGTGTTGACCGCAAGTTGTGGAGCTCCTGCGGCGATGTTGGCCGAGTGCCTTGAGCTGGGAGGGCTGATGTCGGTATCTGGCAGGGGAAGTGACGCATGCGTGGCCGACGTCTCGGACACTTCAGTCCGCTGACTCGTATTTTGCCTAGCGTCCTGCAGGCCACGTTCATAAGCTTGTCTTATCAAGTCCTGCATATGAGCAGGATAAATTTAAGAACAGTGTCACTTGTTGCAGGATCTGCATCATCAGATGATGTGGAGGGCTGTGTTACCGTTTGGCGCCGAGTTTTGTTAGTTGATGTCACCAGATGGTTCGCAGCGGTTGCTTTCCGCTTCGGTGGCATGGTATCTGTGTACCTAGAGACAATACAAGACAAGAGAGCAGAGATCTGGTCCACAGAACATACATGGTGGTATTAGTAAAGTCGCTACCAACCTGTATGCTGGTCAATACAGCAGACTGTCTCCTAGACTCTTGCTATACATACCTCACTGTGAGTATGAATAAGTATATTGCTATATATGCAAAGGGAAGCAACCTAAACATGACTGTTAGATTTTCAAGTATCGCGAGAAGGGAGATAACCCCGAATGATATTTTATCATGAGAGGTGAGATACAAACAGTATCCTATTACCCCGTTAAACCCAAAGCCCGGATAACGCAACCTCGAATTGAGCGGTAGTAAGGCTTCATTTGTTCGAAATGAACCCCATCGTGATCATATAAAGTTGAAACACGTCCCATATTTCCTTCTCATGGTCCGATAACGTTACCCCGGGCATGTCTAACACAACAGAGAGACGTTCATTTACATAAGCTACCCGAGCGTTGTAAATTTGCACCAATACATCCCCTTTAAGTGCTCGCGTTTCTCCTCTGGGAAAAAGCTTACTCACACAAACGTGTTTGACCCCGTAACGACTTTACAACAATCGCACCAGATCTAACAAACGTCGAACAACCCAGTCTACATCAGCGGCCGGACTACTAATATCGTTCCCTCCCGCCTGAATGTTTGGCCAAGTCTGTCGTAATCCTGTCTATTGACGCCCCCGAGACGCCGTGGAAATGTACACGATCAGCCCATAACCCCATGTTCCGAGTCCGGGCCCCCCGAGTCAACAAACCGCCCCAAACGTTTGATTAGGCTATGCCCCAACATTACCATATCTTTTCCTGGACTTGACATGATTTAGGCTAGCTCTCTCTGCATGAGGATTATATGGTATACGATAGAGCGGAGGGCTAGACAGAGGCAGCTTGACGAGCTCAATATACTTGCATCTGTTTGTAAACAAAGGAAACCGCCCAATGTAAACACGCCATTGTTGACAGCGTTCTGTACGATCAAATTCGTGCAGAAACACGTCGGAATCTGTTTTTAAAGTATAATTATCACTTACCTGCTATTTCAGGAATTATCAGGAATGTCGTGATGATATTATTTAAGCTTAACTGATCAAATCCAAAGGATTGTTGTTGTTTGTATTTGATGATAATTGTTTGTCCGAAAAATGGCTTCAATTTTTAGCTCACCTGGTCCGAAGGACCATGGTTAGCTTATGCCATACCGCAGCGTCTGTTGTCTGTCCTTCCTTCAAACTTTCCTATAAAACACTACTAAAGGGGATATTTAGGGTTACGCTATGGGGACATCCTTTGATAAAATAATTGAAACATTCGTTGTCCAAAAAATCGACTTCTTCTCAACCAGTGGATGGATTTTTTTTTAAACTTGATCAGAATCATCCGTCGTAGATAAGGCTACAAAATTGTAAAATTGGGATTCCTACCCCAACCACTGTGGCCAGGGCGGGGCCCCAAAGGGAAAATTAACCAATATTTCAAAAATCTTCTTCTCCAGACTCAGATGTTCTACAGTCATTTTCCATGCATGGATGGAAAGATCATCAGGCGCTTTATTCAAATCGTAAATTTCAGGACCCCCGGGCCCCACCCGTTCTCCCTCGGGTTTAAGTTTTACCACCATTGGACAAAGTGTCACCTGTACGTTTTACCCAAATTTGACCATATATGACCTTTAGTTTTACCACCATTTGACCATATATGACCTATAAGTTTTACCACCATTTGAACCAGGTTATACAAATAACACAAAGTCCAAGTAAGATCAAGATTGTATTGTTCGTTTCATTTGTTTCAACTACAAAAGCTACTATTTATATATTTACTAAAAAAAGTTATACTCTTTGGCAATCTTAGGGGCTACTCTGCATGTTTGTTTCGATTCTAGAAAGACAGTTTCTAGATGAATGAACGTTTCACAGTAGACATGGACACTGGGGGAAGCCTAGTATGTCTATGGTTGTATGAAGTACCTGTGGACAGGTGAGCCTGACAGGTATATATATATAGATTAATATTGGTTACTTAATACAATAAATATAAATATGAAAAGTGTAACTGTAATCACTATATCTGAATTGGGGTAAAAATTCAAAGATGTTGAATTTATAAGGCCATTGCATTTAAAGGTTTTGAAACAAACATACAGTATAGCCCAAACATTTGTAATGATATTGAAACATTTATCATGCCATCATCTATTTAGTATTCATATGTAGCCACATAAGTGTTAAGTACATTTCCTTGTGTAAAATATTGAGTGAAACCCTTATGGGTTCCATCGTTAAACATGACATAAGAAAGCTTCAGAAAATTGAATAAAATATCAATGCAATAATACAAACATTTTACTACATATGCATGTAATTATTCTAATCAATTTAACTCATTAACCAGAACAACTTCGTAAGTTAGTGTAAGTATAAATACACAAAGGTTTGTTGGGAAACTGTATATGCAATAAAACATCACTGTAACATGCAAGCTTAAGATCAATCCCCTTCAGGAATGTTAGACCTGCTGTTCAACCCACAGGTCCATCATCAGATGGAGTCTATATTAATATGACAAATAGTAATTGCATTAATAAACAAGAGGCCCATGGGCCTTAACGGTCACCTGAGTCCTACAGTATTTATTTTTGTTGTTGAAATATGTACCAATTTGAGTAAAAAATTGTTAAGTATAACGTTAACTTAAGTTTGTCAGGACCATGAGCTGATCTTTCCTAGACCGATATTCAGTTTAATCGGCCCAACAGAACTTGACTTTAAGTTTGAAATAGTTTTTAAAAATGGCGGCCGTGGTGGCCATATTGGATTTCTGATTGACCCGAAAAATAACAACACTTGGTCAGGGAGATGTCAGCAACCTTCCCATGAAATATTAATTAAATCCCTTTGCCGGTATTTCAGCTTAAGTTGAAAATGTAAAATGTTAACGGACGACGGATGAAGACGGATAGCAATAGGTCACTTGAGCTAAAGCTCAGGTGACCTAAATATACAAAATATTCAACAGGTGATAGACAATTCATATAAGTAAATGAAAGGGGTTTGTTCTTATACCAAGATAATATATTTAATATTTGAGGTTAAATTCATGAATTTAGATGCAAATCGTGATCAATCATCACAAGTTGAATGTCTGGTTTCTCTTTTGACATATCAAAAACGTAGAAAAATAGTAATAAATGTTCTTACCAAATTCAAGACATGGTGTGTTGAATAAAAAGAAATATGTCCCTAAGACTTTCTCTTGTAGAATGTATATGGAAACTTGGAAGGAGTTTTCCAAAAAACACTATATCACAAAGTAAGTCTATCATTACAATCATCACAAAGACATTAACTTATAAACCATACATGTTTTCAAAATTGTGAGATACAATGACTGTTTAAAAGATCCAAGTTCAAAACAGCAATGTGCAACTCTACAAAAAAACAACAATATTTCCTGCTAATAACATGTTAGTGACCCTTATCTAAAATACCCCGATATGCATATGATTTCAAGGTATTTTCATGCCTTATACTTACATGAAGTATCGCAGAACCTACAGCGAATATTAAATATTTTTTTCCAAAATAGTAACAATGAATTAAGATGACCGTGGGCACATCACCAAGAAATGTGATCTTGTTGAAAAATAAGTGGAAAAATGGAAGTGACCTGGAAGAGCCTAACGAAATATATACTTGTTCAAAGAAATGTCATACGAGTACTTTCAAATTCATGAGCCATATCAATTATGTCGTTATCCCATTTTGAATAGATCCATGCAATAACGCATGTCATCTGTGATGCCGTTTTAAAATGTGTGGCATTTTATTACATCAATATCCGATATTTTCAGGAAGAATGACAACTAAAACAATGCTGTGGACAGAAAAATGTTACACCACCGTAAGTACAATGATGTTTCTGTTTAATCCAGCTGGACGAGTTACAGCTAACAAGGTATATATATATATGGTAGTGCCACAATACGGAACCTGGTAATTAGACCACAATATGGAACCTGGTAATTAGACCACAATATGGAACCTGGTAATTAGACCACAATATGGAACCAGGTAATTAGACAAGGCCTGAATGCTGGCAGTATAACTACATTCAATAACATGTAATAAACACAGATATGATTGACTTATTTGTCAAGTACTGATTTTGAAAGATTCAAGACAAGGCAGATGGATATATTGGTATCAAACACAAGAGAACAAGGCAATGATGGGTTCAAAGGGTTTAAAAAAAAACAAAAAAAACCTGTGGGATTTTGTCAGTTTTATCTCCTAGATGATAACTATATTCGTTATTAGAGATTTTCTATGTGTTTGTTTTGCTATGGTAGATTTGTACATAGGCAGGGGTTTTATGTGGTTATACAATACAGTACACTAGTACCAGTCATAGACGTATTACAGTAGTGTAGATACGGTATATTATGTGGGGTTTCCACCTGGGAGAGTAGGAGCCAATGAGAATTTAGCTTGCCCGTCACTGCGCTCCGAGTCACACACAGAGCAGCGAGGCATGCCGTAGCACCTGACGGTGTCGGTGTCCGTAGAACATCTAGCTATGGAGTAAGATGCATAAAACCATTACTGTTTGTAACTTGACCAGCTAAGTAGCTGTCATGGTCATTTTGTCTATATTTGAACAAAAGAATGTTCTTTGTGAAATCCGCTTGCTGAACTAGGGGCTATGTGTAAGGGACCTAAGTGTGTAGCTTGCAAGTCGGATTATTAATGAAAGCTAACTGATTTCAGTGACATTTATGAACTGTTCTAGGCTGTTAGGCATATGCTAAATGGTTGTAATATATTGTCAATATGTAAAAGTTGTTTTAGGGGGAATTTTACGAACCGGAAATTTGAATATGTATTTGATACCGGAAGTGACCCTTAGGTTGTTCACTTTTTGTAGTTCGAGTGATGGGGGACCATGCAGTTGGAGTCCTATAGCCAGTGTGGGGACGGGACGTCACGAGAGTGACGGCACCCAGGTCATTACAACTTCTCTATACTTCCTTCGTCACGGCTGCTCGTCACGGACTCCTCTCAGACGGCTCAGACGCTTCGTGGAGACGTCACGCCACGACAGGAATGAGGAAGGGCCTGGGCACTTCAACGACTCCTGAGGAACCCCTATGACTTCAGAGACGGGTGAATCTACATCACAGCCCTCTGCTACGTCTATATGAACATACGTGCACTTAAGTATTGTGTTAACACTTGAATAGAACATTGATGTGGCCTACATTAACATGTAGTTGTGTCACTACAGAACTGTGCTTATTCCTACAGTGGTGTAACTAGTGGAACTAACTATTTAGTTTAGTAGTGTAAATTACTTCATGAATGAAGCTTTATATTCAGGAACTTTACATAATTAGAACATTGTTTACATTCTAGTCTTGGATTTTGAAACCTATTACTATTGAGGGTGTGTCAAGGATACTCGATTCTAGTCATGAGGGTGTATGTTGATGCTTTGTGGTAATCAGTATGCAATAGAGCTTTTGATCCTAGTGCGATTACCACCAGGTTATAGTTCCTATTACGGGAAGTAACTCAATCGTTATCACTTGTGTATATTCTGTACATACATATAGTGAATTGTTAATAAATTAGTTGAATTTATATCATTGTTGTTGATTCTACCTCCATCATCCGGTATTCACTACTCGACTTTGACAGATTTGTCCAGATTTTAACAACTCTTAATATAATGGAAATTTTATTTAAGTTTATACACCATTATACACACATTTATATATATACCCCTACTTTCATAACATTGCAAGTATAGTAACTTTCCCAAGTCAAAGTAAACTGCTAATATAGGTAGTCCATAGGCAGTCATTAAGTAGTCCATCTCAATTTAGCCAGTTTCTTTGTAGTCGCAAATAGTCCGTCCTTAGCAGTCACAATGACTGCTTAGACCGACTGCTAGTCAACTGCTAGTCGACCGCCCTTAGCAGTCCAAGCACCAGTCTCTACCGACTGCTAGTGACTGCCACTACTGGACATGGAAACCATGAAAAAAATGTGATAATTCCATGAAAAAACCATTAAACCATGAAAACATACCATGAAATTTTGTTTTAATATTTTTCATGGTGCCATGAAAAAGTAGTGACATGTTTCACAATACCATTGAAAAACCCATGAAGTGTTCGGTTATGCAAGCAATTCACCCATGAATTATTTTCATGGTCATGATTTCCAGTACCAACAATATTCATAGCCATGATATATTGTAATTTAATGGCCATGAAGATAAGATGCAGCTGCCAAGGTGATCAACATGGCCCTAAAAATCTCCTTTCAGATTTGGATGATTTTTTTTTACAATGACCTCTATTTTTTCTTCACTTTCATGGCTATGAAATGGAACTTTGTATATTTCAATAAAATAATTTCAGCTTTCATGGCCATGAAATGGCACTTTGTTTATTTCAATAAATTAGTTTGAATTTTCATGGCCATGAAATGGAACTTTGTTTGTTTCAATAACATAGTTTGAGATTTCATGGCCATGAAGTTGAACTTTGTTTTGTAATAATTATGAAGTAGAGTAGGAACTTAAATTTGTGTTATTCAATAAAATAGTTTCAGCTTTCATGACCATAAAATAGAACTAAATATTGCAAAAAGACAAGTTTTTAATTTCCCAGACATTGAAATACACATTGTCACTGTCAAATTCCTTTGGCGATATATCTCAATTGCAACATTCAACTAAAGTATGTTAAAACAGATAAATGGAAATATGTAATCAGCACTGATCAATAATAAGTTAACCATCTTTCACCTAATATATTATCTTAAAAAAATGATCAGCTGTACCAGTTTGACATTTTGAACCTGGGCAATGCAATTACATTATTGATATGATTTTTTTTATTGCTTTGTACATGTAATTTAATTAATATCTCTATCTACATTAATTAGTTTTCAATGTGAATGTATATCATATGAAGAGAAATACACAAGAATTTACAGTATGTTTCCTAAAACTTTATCAACATGTTGGTTTTGAACAAGAATATGAGATTGTCACTGCCAGCAGCCTGCAGCCTTCTGAATTTTGACTTCAATTTAAGCAACCATCTTATGTTCAGTAATCAGTATGGGCCATGTACCACATTTTGTACAGGAATAGAGCTATAATCAAGATAGCTGTCGGTAGCCATTTTGGATTTCACTACATATAACACGACAATACCACAGATAACTTTGAGAAAAGAAAAGAAACTTACATAAAACCCATGAGATCATCAGAGATGCATTCACGTGGGTACCAGGATCCCTCTGGGATCCTTGTTCTATCATTCACATGTATATATATATATATATATATATAGAAAAAATAAGATTAACGACCGATGATTTTTTCTATATTTACTTCCTTCACATGGACATTTAATCCCTTTTTATTATATATATATATATATATATATATATTTAGTTTATAATTGTTAACTTGAATTAAATAAAGTTTGCTTTTATACTTAAGCATTGCAATCATTAATTTGTTTTTTCTTTGCACTTTTAACATTGCAAAACCATATTGTATCACCTTCAATGGCATGAACTAATGGAGCCGAGAGTGATGACATGTGGATATATTTCATTCCTGAGATGTCACTTGACTTCAAGAACCATAAGTCAGTATCATCATCATATTGTACATCTTTGAAAACAGTAACACATGCCAAAGTATCACTTTTATCAGTTGAATTGTGACGAATGAAGTGTTCAATCCTGCCAAAGGCAATGAACTTTCCACATAACAATTTCATACTTTTGGCACCCCTATCAGTCTTAAAATGAATGTAGGATGACACAGTTTTTAAAGAAGAACGTTCTCCTTCACAACAGGAGTATTTCAACATGAGCCTGTGAATAGGATGCTCTACATGAATGGTTTTCGATACTTTTTCCAGTGTGCAGCTTGAAAATTGAACTGAATTGCATTGTTTATGAATAGAATCCAGTTTTTTTTTACCCAAGTTGATTTTGGTAGATTTCTTCACATTTTGATGTTCATCTGTTTCGCAATCCACGTCATTCTCATACCCAACATCAAAGTCAGGACTGTTTAACTCATTTTGATGATAATTTGATGATTTACCAACACCAGCTTTTCCTGATAACAACATAAACTGACACCAGTCATATATGATGTAGGTCTCAATTGCAGTATTTTCTGGGTGATTTCTGTTAAGGGCACGTTTGCAGATCCATGAATTAAAACGTTCGAAAACATACATCCAGGTTCCGTATATTGGACCGAACCTCTTAATACCACCAATAACATGGTGAAGTATGTGAGTAGTAATGTTTTGAAGAAAAACCGGAAAGTCTCTTTCAAGAAGGGCCAGAGCCTTGTTTAGCTTTGCTTCCATATTATCCAGTTCATCCAAACACTGAACTTCAGAACAAATCTCCTCCATGCTGTCGAGTAACATGAAAAGCGTACGCCTTTGATTTTCCCCCAGCATTCCTCGTAAACAATACTTCAATATACCTTGTGAAGCAATTTGCTTCCAGTCATGGGATTTCATACTTGTAGGCTTTGAAAAAAAAGACATAGGCCTAAAACCAAATCCTAATGGCACTCTAACACTACATGCCCTTTCATCCGCAGTCTTTATATCAGCTGAAGACAATTCATATGGATACAGGTGCCCTGATTCTGCATCCGTTCCTGGTGGTAAATCCCTACGCCCATTTTGTTGTGACTTTGCCAATCTTGAGCTTTTCATTTTCTTGGGTTTACTTTCACAATTCTCTCCTGAATTTTCAGAGTCCATGAACTCAAGAAAGCGGCCAAAATACTTCTCAGAAGAAGCAATGTTATTTCTATTTCCAAATCTCCCAGATATTAAAGACACAATATTTTGTGTAACGTCTTTTATGGTATGACAGGCATCTGGACAACTTTCGGACACTCTGTCATGATCAAGTACATTCATCAAAGGGTATGACCCTTTGCATCCAGTTGATGAAGCAATAAAATTTGCTTGTGTTTTGTTTTTTGCTTTATCGAAGGCCTCTCTGTAGTCTTTTTCAGATTCTATGCTTCTCAATTTAGGTTTCTTGCTACTGTCATCTACTTTATCAACAAATTTTGTAGTATCATGGCGTAGCTGATCATTTGGCTCAAGGTAAGAGCGATTTCCCAGATAGATGGTTTTGTGTAAGTGCGAACAATATAAACCTCGTTGGTGGCACCAGTGCGACCTGAAATACCACCACTTCCTTGTTGGTGGAACAGTTTCGACAGGCCAGGGTAATCGAGGACATATAGCAAAAGTTTTAGTTTCACTTCAACCGGAGCTTTGTCATATGATGAAAAAGTCTTACATGCTGTAAGAAATAGCAGTTCATCCACTAAAATCTCAAGATATGGGTCAATGTTTCCTTCACCTTTTTTCTTGTTCCCTTTGATGATCCCAACAAGAAGTATATTTCCGAAAGAATTCCTGATGTGACGTGGCAAGTTGAAGATAGTTAACATTATAGGAATCATTAAATAAATGACACCAATGTTGTGGAATGGATTTACACCATCAATTTCTAGCGCAAATGATAACCCTTTGCTGTCACCCCTGAAAAATCCAATATCAGAATAAAGGTTCTTCCAGACAGGAGCATCATGAATGTCTTCCATGAAATTGTTCTTGGATAGTAAGTCATTTCTGCTTCCAGGATGAGAAAACACAATTTTTGACAAATTTTCATCACCATATATCCTTGCCAGTCTTGGCCCAACTGGAACATATGTGAAAGTTCTTCTTGGTACTTGTGTTTTGTATTTTTTTACACAGTTCAATTTCTTATGCATGAAACGATCCTCATTGCGTACAGGACATTTTTCAAGTTTTGCATAGGAATTCTTCTGGTTATTGCGGTAAATTATACAGTCATTTGTACATACATCAAAAACTACTTTCTTCAAAAGGTATGGTGTTAAAAACTGCTTTGCTTCAAAGTATGATGTTGGAACGGAACAAACTTTTTCATGCACTCGTGCTTGAAGTTTCAAATTATCAGTAAATGCAGACTTGCTTACAGATTGATGTCCTGTAAAATAGTGAAAATTCAAGAATAACCACTGTAATATTGTAAGACCTGTGCCTTCGATGGTTTTAACTGCTATCCCAGATGAATACAGTTTATCATCATACTGGCAGCTCCAGTTTCCTTCCTCTATGATGGCATTTTTTGTATCGGAAATTGAGCTCTCTTTCTCCGATTCAGAATCTGAAGTGTCAGTTTCTTCTGATGAAGGTAATTTTGCTGATCCGTCATAATCAAACAACCTGAAAATAAGCAAAATACTCAGTAAGAGACTCATTCTAAATAAGTTATAAAACATTTATGTGAACTTTTTAATATTTGAAATTTATACATTGGCATTAATATCCTATAACATGGGAAATTTTATATAATTTTAAAAACTGATCACACTCTACAGCTAGTTTTGTCTCGAAAAAACAATTGATTGAAATAAAACATGCTTAATATAAATCAATACTATCCTATTCAGACTATGTAACTACAATACCATGCATGTACATGTTACCTTGTAGTATTGAAGGTAGGATAAAATTGATGAAAACAGAATTGCTTGAATGTTGAAATAACAGAACTTGAATTTTCTTTTTTTTTTAAATTTAATTTAATTTTCATAGAATCATCATAGAGTCATCATAATATGTTAATATGCTGACAAAAAATATTCAATTAAAGAGTAAGATACTGCAAAATTCATACGATTTGGGTCCCGACATTTGCGAAAACAGGTTGGGCACATTTCAGTAATAAATTTGTTACTCAAATACATGAGTATTACCCATATGCGCCGTTGTGCCACTCAACCTGAAAAACTGGAGACTTCAGAGTGCTCTATAAATATTTCGTTTGTAAGAACACCCATTGCTATTCCTGCTTTGATACAATCATAAATGAATATAAATTCCTTCTCAGATTTTTCAATGATTCAATAAAATGATGGTTTGGTGATCCGATTTGGGTATTGTAAACCAACCGGCGGAGTGCAGGAATCGGACGTTCTATAAAATGCCCAAATACTACATCTCTTGATTCATTATCGAGAAAGAAACGTCCGACTTACTCTGGATCGTTGGACTCATCTCGATCAGAAGACTCGTTGAGTGGCCAGTGAGGATGTTCGGATGGTCCCGAGTCCTTAGCATCAATGTCTACATCCGAATCGGATTCAACTGGTCAGGAGCCTGACACAGGTCCACATGGTTTCCTTTGCGATTGATTCATCATCGGATTCATCAGAATTGTCGTTATAAATACCATATGTATTTATGTGTCTGGTGCGGACATATTTTGAAACTGGTTCGCCGTGACACTTACATAAAGAACAAGCACATCTTTGTTTTTGATTGCTTGACATATTAAGTCTTCACGCTCTCTTCTTTGCGTCATGGTCGTTTAAGTGCTTAATATATAGTTTTAGTACAAAGACGACATTAAAACACTCTACTGATTGCGATCGGTTTGCGATGGACATACGGGGATTTTGTTGGTAGCGCGCGCGCGCGGACAAACCTGGAAAATGGAATACGTCCTGGGAAATTTGCAAACGCGAACTCAGCAAACAATTAGGGGTAAATTGATAATTATGATTACAGAACGTAGAGTGTATTTTTAATTTATGCTTTTATTGTGTTTTATAAGGTCATTTGTATTGTTTTATCGTGTAGTGTATGTCAGCCCATCTTTACTCCTCGTTGCCTAGTCATTGATCAAGCACATGGTGTCCCGTGGTTTAAGCGGTAATTAAGCCCAGTGAAAATCATATTTCAAAATAGGTTTGATGCCACGCATTTTCGATAACTACAAAATGTATTTCTTTACGATTCCAATATTTAAACTATTTTCATATGGGCATCACAGGGGCGGATTCAGAGGTGGTTTTTTTTGGCTTTTTAATTACTCTACAATTGTTATGTATATTTAACATAACACTGTTTACTAGTAATTAAAATAAATAATTTCAAATGATTTTCTAAATTATCAAAACTACTTTTGGCCTGAATACATTAAGTCTTTTTATGTCAGTTAAGATTTTACATTCATTATGGATTTGAAGGTCTTTTCAAGCACTAAAAAAATACTGTGTGTAATGGGATAAGGAATTAAAGGGGCGAAAGAACACTATTTCAAGGCCTTACATTTATTTTTATTTTCTCATCTAGACTGTGGGTTGGATTTGGAGGGCCTCATCACAGATGACCCAAAGAAAACAACTACTGGCACTAGTGGTAGTAGATCTGAATCTAGTTTTATTTCATCTGATGTTTTGAAAATGATCTCTCCGGAAAGAAAGGCAACTGGATCACAATGGTCAAAAGTCCACAGAAAATTTCATAACCACCTCAAAGATGCAGCCATGGCCGCTCATATCTAGCAGAAAGCTTTGTCTATTAAAGATATCCCGGCAAGAAAAAGGGATGCCTTTTTCCAAAAATTGAAAGAAGAACACATTCCAGGTTTAAGCAGTGTTAGTGAAGCAGTTATTTGGAAAAAACTTGGACATTGCTTACAAAATAGACGGAAGTATCTCCGAGACATCAAAAGTGGGAAAAGAAAGCTTTATAAGTCAAAATCTGAGACAAATACCGGTACAGCCATTGGAACACCTACAAAAAGGGGAACTCCTAGAAAACATATGACAGGAGAAAACTCAACAAGAACACCCAGGAAAAGGGAAATGAGCGGGAAAAAATCAGGAACACCAGGAAAAAGGTGGACTCCAAGGAAAAAAGATATGGGAGAGAAAAACACAGGAACACCTGGGAAATGAGTGACAGGAGAAGCAAGTTCCACAGGACCACCTGAAAAGAGGGAGACAACAAGGAAAAAAGATATGTGAGACACAAACACAGGAACACCTGGGAAAAGAGTGACAGGAGAAGCAAGTTCCACAGGACACCCTGAAAAGAGGGAGACAACAAGGAAAAAAGATATGGGAGAGAAAAACACAGGAACACCTGGGAAAAGGGGTACACTTAGGGAAAAAGTGACAGGAGAAGCAAGTTCCACAGGATAACCTGAAAAGAGGGAGACAACAAGGAAAAAAGATATGGGAGAGAAAAACACAGGAACACCTGGGAAAAGAGTGAAAGGAGAAGCAAGTTCCACAGGACAACATGAAAAGAGGGAGACAACAAGGAAAACAGAGACAGGAGGAACAAAAGGGGGAAGAAATCAAACAACTACGAATCTATTTCTTGGTTCAAAAGCTTATTTCGTAAATGGAAAAATGGAAAAAATTGGAGTTTGGACTCTTGTGTCTTTCCGTGACTCTATCTTTGCAGAACTGACTTTCATCAAAACATTTGGAGAAACTGATTTAGAATTGTACGAACCCTTACCATCTGCCTCGGGATCAAAAGTAAACGTGTCTGATCTGAAAGAAAAAGATTTGTTCGTGTGAAAAACCTCTAGACTGCAATCTTTCTCAAAAAGTGGCAAGGAATCAACAAGTCAAAAGGTTTGTATACACCCAGTGGTTTATCCAGGATCTAGGTACCCCTAATGGAAAAAGGGGGGGGGGAATAATGTAGGGGTTTCGCTGGCTTTTTGACAGGTCAAAAGCATATCAGAGCCCTTGTATGAATTGGAAAGTGCAAAAATAAGACGTAAATTGCATAATTAATCTTTTAGCTAAAAAGGGTACTGTTTGACTTCACAATTACATAACTTCTTTTTTTTTGTAAACCACTCTTATTTAGTTTATGTTGATTCAATTAAGAATTTATCTGCTTTCAAAAGTGAAAATTTGAATGGAAATTTTTTAATGCTAAAATTGAAACTGTTTTAGTCTGTGGATGGATCCTCAACTGGCTCTAGACAAACAGTCAGAAGGAAACTTGAAATTGCTGATTCCGATGGCAGTTTTGAGGATTTTGATGATGAAAAATCTCCAAAAATTTCAAAGCTGGTAAGAATAAGAGATTAATTATGTTCTAATGTTTAATAACACATTGCTTTAATGCTTGATACACTAGATTACACCTCGGTTCTATAGATGTATCTGAAGAAAAGAAATAAGAAAAGGGCAAATATCTAGCAAATACAAATCAATTTTAAAATGATAAATGATGAAATGAATTCATGGTTTGCCAAACTGTGTCTAACCACCTGATATGTCTGGTTAAAATATGCCTAGTCTGGTAAAGGTACTCTAAAGTGTTGTAAGATGAATAATTGGCCAAAATAATCCTTAAAAAACTTTTGCTCACACTTGAGAAAATGATTAAATTGATAGAGATATCTGTTGTAAAACTGGAAGTTCCTAAACTATTTTCTTTTTCTGTCTTGAAAGTTGTACAATTATCCAATTGAAAATATTTGCACTTAACAGGAATTCATTGCATTTGTGATCTTTGATCTGTCAGTATTTGTATCTGGATATTTTTCTTGACTACAGACCAGCTGCCGGAAAATTGACAGTGACCAAACATTGGCTCTTATGGAGTGGGCAGAAGGCGATTTATACCTCGGACTCTTGACAGTTCAAAGCTCATGCAATATGTACATCACAAATTGCTACCAGCCTGTGGGAAAAATCGTATCCAACACTTTCAGACTTGTAAACAAATTTGAAGAAAAAATGTTGACACTAAATAAGAAAGACGTTAAAAACTGTCACAGAAAAATATGGACTTTTTGATATCGGAAGTGTCCCTTGCTCAATCCCAAGTAAAAATTTGCAAAAATGTTTTCATTTTAAATTCAAATACATCTGGTTTGATCAAACTCTGAGAGAGGACATCCGTGAGTATATTAAACATGTCACCGACACTGATGATGACTCAGACTACTAATTTTTGAAGAAATAGAAATTGAAGAGAAAAAAGGAAGAATTTTTCCTTATTTTTCCTTCCCATTTTAACAAACCTGATATTTGAAAAATATCTACCTAGACCATTTCTAGAATATGAAACTAATCATAAGTCAGTCTTGAATCTCAAAATTTACTTTCTGTTTGCTAGTTTTATTTTTAGCTCATGGAGAACTTGCAACATATCTGGCCATGGTAATATATCTCAATCTGTACACGCAAGGCTGGATTGAGGTACTTAAAACTATGATCAAGTGACATGGGTTTGGGTAGATATTTTTTTCCCCTTTATTTGAAAGCAAATCATCTTACAATATAATTGGACATTATGCAATTTTGTGAGAAATGAAGTGTAGAGTATCGACAATTCAGAAATATAATAGAATGTGTTTAAAATATGTGCTGTTAGCTATTTTTTTAATATGCTTTAAATCTCAATAGATTAATGATAAAAAACCACTGTGGATTACAAAAGCTTTATTCAGTGTTTGCACATGTTTTAGGTGCATGGTAATAATACATTATAACAATGTTTTGATTTCAGACATGGCCATAATGATTTTTGAACTAATGGCTCGAGGCCTTTATATAGCTAGCTAGCTATATATATAGGCTGCTGGAGAAAATGGAAATTTATCATGGCCTTGAAATAAAGTCATGAAAAAAAAGTTATTTTCATGATAATGTTTCATGGTCGAGATTTGAAACATTTGTTTGAAATATCAGGGTCATGAATAACTTCAAATAGTAATGAAAAAACCATGAACTTTTAATCACCCCATGATTACTTTACCTTTTTCAAAGCCATGATCATGTTTAAGGCCATGAAAATATATATATTCATAGTCATCATGGCCATGAAGCTATCAGAAATTTCACGCCCATGAAATTAACATATCAAAATTTAATGGGCATGAAAATGGATTTTCATTGTTTTTTCCTAGTCATAATTACTTTACCTTTTTCATGGCAATTTTTATGGGTTTTTCATGGCAATTTTTCATGGTTTTATTCATTGTATTTTCATGGCATATATTTCATTAGTGTTAGCTAGGTTGGCAAGGCCAAGCAGTTATGTACAAAATGTATATGGGTTGTAGACCCTGTTATATAAACTTTACCTACCTGTCTTTGCAATTGCAATCATGACAACTGGCTTTTATTGAAAATGGTATATATATATATATATTGCCAGTGTAATATTAATAACCTTTGCAATTACAGTCTGAAGTCAGTGTATACATGTGCGATAAACAATGTTTCAGGCAAAAACAGTGCTCCAGCACAGAAAAACTCAATCGTAGGTCAGAGCTCACTGCTTGCTGATAAATCTGGAACAGGACACAGCAAAAAAAGTAAGTTTTCTGTTGGACCTTTGGTCTCCTGAAGATCAATTACTGGAAAATATAACTGCTGTATGGTAACTTTCAAAAGTCACAAATAACTAAAATTCTCTGCATTGTTTATTCTAAAAAGTAGAAAGGAGTGATAGATGATGTAATAAAGACATATATAGTCTGTGAAATTAAGGAAGTACTGGCAAATTTAACAGCGGTGGACTGCTCTTCATATTTTGCTTTTTATGCGTCCGCAGAATGCCCTTGCAATCAAGGTAAATTTCACTGAAGGTCAAAGGCCATAAATTCATATTTTGCATCAATATATGTAGAAAAAATAAGATTAACGACCGACTAAGCAGTGAGCTCTGAAATCAAGCAGTGAGTCTGTATATATATATATAGCATATATCCATTTTTATCATAGCATTTGTATGGTGGCGGCAATAGACCATATCCTCATTACTTATAATTCCATAAAATATGAACTACTTCCTGCTCAATTACGTGATCGCGCATGAACATTCGCACCATACACCCAATCGAAACGCCAAACCTTTATGACAACACATAGATGACGGTGTCTGTTTGGATGTCATAAAGGTGTGGCTTTCCGAATGGGCTTATTGTGCTAATGTTCACGCACAATCACATGACTGCACAGGAAGTAGTTCATATTTTTTTACCGTTTTGGGTCGGGGATATTAACCATTTCAAAGTTATGACCCAGAGGTTAAGTCTCCAAGGGTGGGGCAGTCCCCAAGGCCAACCTGGAAGCATATGTGCAATCATCTCTTTATACTCAGCAATTGTATATATACGGTTATAGGGTGGGTCTCTCAACTGTTTCCAAGTAATGCATTTTATTGGCCCCACCCCTTAGCCCGGGGAGTCAGCCCCACCATTTGTACAATTTTGAATCCCTGCCTCCCATGAATACTTCCGACCAAATATGATCAATATCCATGGCATAGTTCTGCAGAAGAAGTCATTTATAGCAATATAACCAAATTGCCCCCTTTTGGCCCCGCCCCTCAGGCCCCTGGGGGGTCAACCCAACCGTTTGTACAATTTTGAATCTCCACCACCTAGAGATGCTTCCAGTCAAATAAGGTTGATATCCATCACTTAGTTCAAGAGAAGAAGTCACTTAAAGCAGTATAGCCAAATACCCTTTTTAGCCCTGCCCCTCAGCCCCCTGGGGGGTCAGCCACACCATTTGTACAATTTTAAATCCCTGCCTCCCAGGAATGCTTTTGATCAAATATGATTGATATCCAGTGCACAGTTCTACAGAAGAAGTCGTTTGTAGCAATATCGCTAAACGGCCCCCTTTTGGCCCCGCCCCTTAGCCCCCTGGGGAGTCAGCCCCACCATTTGTACAATTTTTAATCACCACCACCTAGGGATGCTTCCAGTCATAATATGGTTGATATCCACTTCTTAGTTTCAGAGAAGAAGTCGCTTAAAGCAATATGGGCAAATTGACCCCTTTTGGCCCCGCCCCTCAGCCCCCTGGGGGGTCAGCCCCACCATTTGTACAATTTTGAATCCCCACCACCTAGGGATGCTTCCAGTCAAATTTAGTTTAATTCCAAGAAGTGGTTAACAAGAAGAAGTCGTTTAAAGAAATTGTTGACGTACGTACGGATGGACAGACGGACGGACGCCGGACGCCATGGTATGGCATAAGCTCACCTTGGTCCTTCGGACCAGGTGAGCTAATAAAACTTGTGTCATTCCATCCATCACACTGAAATGTAACCACTGTAGCGGCTTAATCAGATTTTGAATGAAACTACACAGCCTGACAGGTGTTCAGGACTACACAGCCTGACAGGTGTTCAGAACTAAGATACACGGGAAAAGTATGTGTTTCAGGATTCTGGTGTTAAGGTCATCGTTACTTAATATAGAATATTTATTATCAGTGCGCATGCTCTGGTACTGGCCTTGATTTCCATCCTATTTTGATGAAACTTTGTAACTACTGTATACAGGCCTAGTGTTCAGAACCAAGATACCTCAGATGAGTTCACATTTCTGCATTCTGGGGTCAAGGTCAATGTCACTGTTAATAAAAATAGAAAATCTTTGTGACAGGCAGGGGATGGGGGCGGGCAATTATGCCGTTCGTTGCGACATTATTGTCTGGCTTATAAAAATGAGTTAATTGACAAAAGAAGACATTACATCAATTTACATGTTGCACATGTTTACAGTATGTATGGGTAGTCGAATACGCTTCTGTTTGAAACTTATTAGTATTTCAGTTTGAAGAAACAGATAGATATGTTCCTATTCAGTGTTTTCTATAAAAGGCGGCCGGTGACCGCTTAAAACCTTGTTTTTGGCCTGCTACAATATACTTTTCCCAATACTTCAATATGTAAATTGGTCAAAATTGGCCTGCTGAAATTCCCAGTTGGCCTGTTCGCTTAAAAATAAGGAAAACCCTGCCTGTTGTAGCTAGAAGGGCTCATATACTAAATCATATTTCAGCAGATCAATTTCTGTGTGTTGTTGCATTTCCTTTTCTGTTTGTTTAGGTAAACCAAAGCCACAGAAGCCTCCAGTAAACATAATTGGAAGCCAAGTAGTAGTCTTTGAATGGGCAAAGAGACAGTTGTTTCTTGGCTTTCTAGGATTTGACGGTACGACGAAGCGACGAGTAATCGTACAAAACTGTTTCCGAACCTTTGCAAAAATCACCAACAACTATGCATGTAAATGCCTTGTGATGAATCAGATTGTGCCAGAAATGATGCAGCTAAATCCTGCTGATGTCCAGGAAAACCCAGACATGACGTATCGGGTCATGATATGCACATCACTAAGTGTCGCAGGAGACAAAATTCTAATTCCAGATGGTTATGATCTGGAAGGAAACATTAAAAAAAAAATGGACAGCTATTTGAGAGAGGCCTCGACAAGTGATGAGGACTTGTAGCCAGCTGCTAGACCAAACGAAAACATATTATGACAATCTAGTTTATAGTTACAGTGGTAAATTTTATTTGTTACAATATCCTCATTTAGAAATCCGTAAAATATAAACTACTTCCTACTAAAAGTTAACGCAATTTTAATGCTGCGTTAATTTTGCACTATTTAATACACTTTTAACAACTTTGATGCACCTTTAATGTGCATCAATTTAATTTTGTTTCAATGTAAAATCAAATTTAAATGTGATGTACATCAATTTTTCCACCATGTATGAAATTAATGCACTTTTAATGTGTATCAAAATTACATTAAATCCTATTATTACTTAAAAACCAGTTTTCATTATATTTCAATACACAATAATGTCACTTTAATGTACATAAATATTGCATATATTAAAGTACTTTTCATGCTATGATTAATGCACTTTTTTAATGCACATGTGCATTAAATTTCGCATTAAAACGGCATTAATTGTTTAATGCAATGGTACGCAGTAGTGACTGTCGTTGAATTTATAGAAGATGGAATAATTTCTGATCCCATCAAATTACACAATTTAGAAGATGAGGAGAGTGGAGAGGACGGGGCCACAAAGAAATTAGAGAAGGGAGACATTTGTCTAGCTCCATACAATTATGGAAAAAAATATCCTGCAAAAATTTTAAGATTATCAGGTACAGTGATTTCTCCAGGATTTAGTCAGGAATTTGTAAGAGGTGAATTTGCCATACAAAAAAGTTTTTTGGCCAAATTCAAACAAAAGTTGAAAGTGTATAAAACTGGTTTTTAGTATCAGGCGGACATATATTGTATTATACAAAATGGCTGACAAAATATGTACGAAACGAGACTATATCGGCACCTTCAGCGAATACTGTTTATATGAATTTTCCAATTATAACGGTCTAAAACATAGAAGATATCCATATAAATTGGAGTTATTTGTGGTCAGTCAGGTAATTGTATAGCCACGAATAGGTGAATAAAACTGCGACCACAACAGATTTTTTTTTGAGGAAAAAAGGTGGAGGTACCCTTATTAGAACAGGTGCCCTTAAAAGGATGTATATATTTTAAGTTTTACGGTAATTGTTTTTAAAATTATTTAATATTTATTTTCAGAGGATAAAGCCACTATTATGAAGGTACAAGCTACTGTTTCTCAGAAGAATGTAGGCAAAGGTGAGGTCTCTAAGAGATTGGTTTTAGACTTCGTTTGTGGGAAAAACCTACCTAGTCAAACCAAGATAATCGATATATGTATAAAATTAGGGCTGTTCCAGGATTAAATGTGGGGGGGAGTCGGGCGGCAAGTGAATTGTTTTTTTATGGGTGGTGGGGTCAACACTTAATTACATTTTATGTGTGGTGGGTAACCTAATAATAAATTGAAATATATGGGTGGTTGGATCAACATAAAACCCAGAAAATAAAATTGTCTTGGTAAAACAGACCCAGGAAATTAAATTGTGTGGTCAAACAATTCTTGTGTTTGTATTATCAAATAGTTTTATATATCTTTCAGGGAAAACGAAACCATCTGATGATGCCCAAAAAAAAACCTAAAAAGGGGGGAACAAAGAGAAAGAAAAGTTCTACTACCATCGTCGAAAAGGAGCTTATGCGCAATGAGAACGAGGCCGCCATTCACTCGGTATTAAAGAAGTCAAAAGTAATAGCGGAAAAAATGGTAGAAGTTGAGGAACTTTTAAATTTTAGACAGAATATTGACCATCCACTGCAAAGTAGTACGCCAACACGCCAGGATTCCACTCGTACTCGTATCTCTACGCCCTCACCAACACACCATGATTCCACTCGTATCTCTACGCCGTCACACAGAATGCCAAGTCGCCAAGATTCCACTCGTACTCGTATCTCTACGCCGTCACACAGAACGCCAACACACCAAGATTCTACTCGTACTCGTATCTCTACGCCTTCACACAGAACGCCAACACGCCAAGATGCTACTCGTACTCGTATCTCTACGCCGTCACGCCGAACGCGAGCACGCCAAGATTCTACTCGTACTCGTTTCTCTACGCCGTCACGCAGAACGCCAACACGCCAAGATTCTACTCGTACTCGTATCCCTACACCATCATGCCAAGATTCTACTCGTACTCGTATCTCTACGCCTTCACACAGAACGCCAACACGCCAAGATGCTACTCGTACTCGTATCTCTACGCCGTCACGCCGAACGCCAACACGCCAAGATTCTACTCGTACTCGTATCTCTACACCGTCAAGCAGAACGCCAACACGCCAAGATTCTACTTGTACTCGTATCTCTACGCCATCACACAGAACGCCAAGATTCTGCTCGTACTCATATCTCTATGCCGTCACACAGAACGCCAACCCGCCAAGATTCTACTCGTACTCGTATCTCTACGCCGTCAAACAGAACGCCAACACGCCAAGATTCTACTCGTACTCGTTTCTCTACGCCGTCACGCAGAACGCCAACACGCCAAGATTCTACTCGTACTCGTAGCTCTACGCCGTCAAGCAGAACGCCAACACGCCAAGATTCCACTCCTATCTCTACGCCCTCGCCAACACATCAAGATTCAACTCGTATCTCTACGCTGTCACACAGAACGCCAACACGCCAAGATTCCACTCCTATCTCTACGCCCTCGCCAACACATCAAGATTCAACTTCTATCTCTACGCTGTCACACAGAACGCCAACACGCCAAGATTCCACTCGTACTTGTATCTCTCCGCCGTCACGCAGAACGCCAACACGCCAAGATTCTACTCGGACTCGTATCTCTACGCCATCAAGCAGAACGCCAACACGCCAAGCTTCTACTCGTACTCGTATCTCTACGCCATCACACAGAACGCCAAGATTCTGCTCGTACTCATATCTCTATGCCGTCACACAGAACGCCAACACGCCAAGATTCTACACTCGTATCTCTACGCCATCAAGCAGAACGCCAACACACCAAGATTCTACTCGTACTCGTATCTCTACGCCATCCCACAGAACGCCAAGATTCTACTCGTACTCATATCTCTATGCCGTCACACAAAACGCCAACACGCCAAGATTCTACTCGTACTCGTATCCCTACACCATCATGCCAAGATTCTACTCGTACTCGTATCTCTACGCCCTCCCCAACACCCCATGATTCCACTCGTATCTCTACGCCGTCACACAGAATGCCAAGTCGCCAAGATTCCACTCGTACTCGTATCTCTACGCCGTCACACAGAACGCCAACACGCCAAGATTCTACTCGTACTCGTATCTCTACGCCATCACACAGAACGCCAAGATTCTACTCGTACTCATATCTCTATGCCGTCACACAGAACGCCAACACGCCAAGATTCTACTCGTACTCGTATCTCTCAACTTCTATCTCTACGCTGTCACACAGAATGCCAACACGCCAAGAATCCACTCCTATTTCTACGCCCCCGCCAACACATCAAGATTCAACTCGTATCTCTACGCCGTCACACAGAACGCCAACACGCCAAGATTCCACTCGTACTCGTATCTCTACGCCCTCGCCAACACATCAAGATTCAACTTCTATCTCTACGCTGTCACACAGAATGCCAACACGCCAAGAATCCACTCCTATTTCTACGCCCTCGCCAACACATCAAGATTCAACTCGTATCTCTACGCCGTCACACAGAACGCCAACACGCCAAGATTCCACTCGTACTCGTATCTCTACGCCGTAACGCAGAACGCCAACACGCCAAGATTACACTCGTACTCGTATCTCTACGACGTCAAGCAGAATGCCAACACGCCAAGATTCTACTCGTGCTCGTATCTCTACGCCGTCAAGCAGAATGCCAACACGCCAGGATTCCACTCGTACTCGTATCTCTACGCCCTCACCAACACACCATGATTCCACTCGTATCTCTACGCCTTCACACAGAACGCCAAGTCGCCAAGATTCCACTCGTACTCGTATCTCTACGCCGTCACACAGAACGCCAACACGCCAAGATTCCACTCGTACTCGTATCTCTACGCCCTCGCCAACACACCAAGATTCTACTCGTATTCGTATCTCTACGCCATCACGCAGAACGCCAACATGCCAAGATTCTACTTGTACTCGTATCTCTTTTCTCTACGCCGTCACGCAGAACGCCAACACGCCAAGCTTCTACTCGTACTCGTATCTCTACGCCGTCAAGCAGAACGCCAACACACCAAGATTCTAATTGTACTCGTATCTCTACGCCGTCACACAGAACGCCAACATGCCAAGATTCTACTCGTACTCGTATCTCTACGCCATCAAGCAGAACGCCAACATGCTAAGATTCTACTTGTACTCGTATCTCTACGCCGTCACACAGAACGCCAACATGCCAAGATTCTACTCGTACTCGTATCTCTACGCCATCACGCCAAGATTCTACTCGTACTCGTATCTCTACGCCGCCACACAGAACGCCAACACGCCAAGATTCTACTCGTATTCGTATCTCTACGCCGTCAAGCAGAACGCCAACACACCAAGATTCTAATTGTACTCGTATCTCTACGCCGTCACACAGAACGCCAACACACCAAGATTCTACTCGTATTCGTATCTCTACGCCATCAAGCAGAACGCCAACATGCCAAGATTCTACTTGTACTCGTATCTCTACGCCGTCACACAGAACGCCAACACGCCAAGACTCTACTCGTACTCGTATCTCTACGCCGTCACACAGAACGCCAACATGCCAAGATTCTACTCGTACTCGTATCTCTACGCTGTCAAGCAGAACGCCAACACGCCAAGATTCTACTCGTACTCGTATCTCTACGCCCTAACCAACACACCATGATTCCACTCGTATCTCTACGCCGTCACACCGAATGCCAAGTCGCCAAGATTCCACTCGTACTCGTATCTCTACGACGTCAAGCAGAATGCCAACAAGCCAAGATTCTACTCGTACTCGTATCTCTACACCATCACGTAGAACCCCAACACGCCAAGATTCTACTCGTACTCGTATCTCTCCGCCGTCACAAGCCAAGATTCTACTCGTACTCGTATCTCTACCCCATCACGTAGAACGCCAACACGCCAAGATTCTACTCGTACTCCTATCTCTACGCCCTCGCCAACACATCAAGATTCAACTCGTATCTCTACGCCGTCACACAGAACGCCAACACGCCAAGATTCTACTCGTACTCGTATCTCTACGCCGTCACAAGCCAAGATTCTACTCGTACTCGTATCTCTACACCATCACGTAGAACGCCAACACGCCAAGATTCTACTCGTACTCGTATCTCTACGCCCTCACCAACACACCATGATTCCACTCGTATCTCTACGCCTTCACACAGAACGCCAACACGCCAAGATGCTACTCCTACTCGTATCTCTACGCCGTCACGCAGAACGCCAACACGCCAAGATTCTACTCGTACTCGTATCTCTGCTCCGTCACACAGAACCCCAACACGCCAAGATTCTACTCGTACTCGTATCTCTACGCCGTCAAGCAGAACACCAACACGCCAAGATTCTACTCGTACTCGTATCTCTGCGCCGTCAAGCAGAACGCCAACACGCCAAGATTCTACTCGTACTCGTATCTCTACGCCCTCACCAACACACCATGATTCCACTCGTATCTCTACGCCTTCACACAGAACGCCAACACGCCAAGATTCCACTCCTATCTCTACGCCCTCGCCAACACATCAAGATTCAGCTCGTATCTCTACGCTGTCACACAGAACGCCAACACGCCAAGATTCCACTCCTATCTCTACGCCCTCGCCAACACATCAAGATTCAGCTCGTATCTCTACGCTGTCACACAGAACGCCAACACGCCAAGATTCTACTCCTACTCGTATCTCTACACCGTCACCCAGAACGCCAACACGCCAAGATTCTACTCGTACTCGTTTCTCTACGCCGTCACGCAGAACGCCAACACGCCAAGATTCTACTCGTACTCGAATCTCTACGCCGTCAAGCAGAACGCCAACACGCCAAGCTTCTACTTGAACTCTTATCTCTACGCCGTCACACAGAACGCCAACACGCCAAGTTTCTACTCATACTCGTATCTCTACACCGTCACGCAGAACGCCAACACGCCAAGATTCTACTCGTACTCGTTTCTCTACGCCGTCACGCAGAACGCCAACACGCCAAGATTCTACTCGTACGCGTATCTCTACGCCGTCAAGCAGAACGCCAACACGTCAAGATTCTACTCGTTCTCGTATCTCTACGCCCTCACCAACCCACCATGATTTCACTCGTATCTCTACGCCTTCACCCAGAATGCCAAGTCGCCAAGATTCCACTCGTACTCGTATCTCATGCCAAGTCGCCAAGATTCCACTCGTACTCGTATCTCTACGCCCTCGCCAACACATCAAGATTCAGCTCGTATCTCTACGCTGTCACACAGAACGCCAACACGCCAAGATTCTACTCATACTCGTATCTCTACGCCGTCACGCAGAACGCCAACACGCCAAGATTCTACTCGTTCTCGTATCTCTACGCCCTCACCAACACACCATGATTTCACTCGTATCTCTACGCCTTCACACAGAATGCCAAGTCGCCAAGATTCCACTCGTACTCGTATCTCATGCCAAGTCGCCAAGATTCCACTCGTACTCGTATCTCTACCCCCTCGCCAACACATCAAGATTCAACTCCTATCTCTACGCTGTCACACAGAACGCCAACACGCCAAGATTCCACTCCTATCTCGACGCCCTCGCCAACACATCAAGATTCAACTCGTATCTCTACGCCGTCACACAGAACGCCAACACGCCAAGACTCTACTCGTACTCGTACTCGTATCTCTACTCCATCACACAGAACGCCAACACGCCAAGATTCTACTCGTTCTCGTACTCGTATCTCTACTCCGTCACACAGAACGCCAACACGCCAAGATTCTACTCGTACTCGTACTCGTATCTCTACTCCGTCACACAGAACGCCAACACGCCAAGATTCTACTCGTACTCGTATCTCTCCGCCGTCACGCAGAACGCCAACACGCCAAGATTCTACTCTTACTCGTACTCGTATCTCTACTCCGTCACACAGAACGCCAACACGCCAAGATTCTACTCGTACTCGTATCTCTACGCCGTCACACAGAAGGCCAACACGCCAAGATTCTACTCGTACTCGTAACTCTACACCCTCAAGCAGAACGCCAACACGCCAAGATTCTACTCGTACTCGTATCTCTCCGCCGTCACGCCGAACGCCAACACGCCAAGATTCTCCTCGTACTCGTATCTCTACGCCGTCACGCAGAACGCCAACACGCCAAGATTCTACTCGCACTCGTATCTCTACGCCGTCAAGCAGAACGCCAACACGCCGAGATTACACTCGTACTCGTATCTCTATGCCGTCATGCAGAACGTCGCCACGTAGCATCAATCCTTTGCAAAAATCTTGCCAGAATTCAACATTTTCAGCGCCGTGCACACTATCTCTTCCCCAACCTACATATACACCATCTTGCAGAACAGTGCTATTTGAAGATGTATCACCAGTAAAATCATGGGACGGAACATTCGTAAACAGTATGGGTGTTTTACTAGACATGGATAACCAACTTCAACCAAATGTGACCTCTTTAAATGACCAGGAAGATGATCATGGCACAATGTTCCATCAGAGGCAATGGAGTAAGTATATAATAAGATTATACAGCAGATTGTTTGTTGATTGGTTTATTATCTCCCTCCAGGTCATATTTGCATAAATTATTGAAATTTGATTATTCAGTCAATTTTGACAGGTTTTCACCTAGTTTCTCTTAGCTTCCATAGAGCGCACTCTTGAACAAACTTTATATTTCTCTTAAAGATGTATTACAGGTGCCTACACATTATCCTATGATATTAAGTTTGTTCAAGCATGCACTCTATAGTTTCTAGGAGAAAAACTATGCAAAATATCCCAATATTCACTGAATATTCAAATTTTTCTAATTTATGCCAATTTGAACTTGTTACCATGGCAACAATAATTAGAAATATAAATAAATATTTTCATAATAGTATTTAGGAAGTATTCAAAAAGAAACAGTCATTTCAAAGTTCATTTAAAGGTTTTGAATTTTGATGCATTTGGGGGCCAAAACAGGCCCAAACCATACATAGTCCTTTCTAGATTAAATAAAGATGCAGAGAGAGATGAGAAATCTGTAAAACAAATCCTCAACTCTTCTTCTGCAAGGACCCTTAGCATACCCAGATGAAAAAAAGTTTCTACAAAATGTTGTGTATGGTATGGTTGATAAAGTCACGGTAGTAAAGAAGGACAAACTCTTAATCCTCTTGGGATTGAAGATGTTGCAGAAGGTTGGGAAAGAGAGGGTTGCTAATGTCAGACAAAAACTTAGGGAGCTGGGACATCTTATTTGTGTACTGAATAAGTCTGCAAAGGAACAGTCCAAGGATCTAACATTCAGCAGCTTTCCTACCCTTGGGAAGTTTGACATGATTTATAATCCACTCTTTGAAAAAGTTGTAAAACAATGAACAGGGAGAAACATTTATCAGAGGTTGGGAACAATGAACAGGGAGAAACATTTATCAGAGGTTGTGAACAATGATGGGAGAAACATTTATCAGAGGTTGTGAACAATGAACAGGGAGAAACATTAATCAGAGGTTGTGAACAATGAACAGGGAGAATCGAAACATTTATCAGAGGTTGTGAACAATGATGGGAGAAACATTTATCAGAGGTTGTGAACAATGAACAGGGAGAAACATTTAACAGAAGTTGTGAACAATATTTAAAACCAGCTTTGGCCCTGAAGCTTGGCCACTCATTGAGAAAGATTGCTCAAATCAAAGTTGGACAAGCATTACGGAACCAAGAGGACAAAGAGAACTTCACGAAAAAGAGTGGGCCGAAATAGCCAGCACCCAGGCGAAATGGGCAAACAAAATCATTAACTTTCTTTAACAGGACCAACTTGCAGACAAGATTAAACAAGAGGTCCATTGGACCTGTATCGCTCACCTGGTTTTATATTTAAGTCATTACAACTGAATGCATTAGTACATCTCGATATGAAATTTCCTCAAAACCAGACAAGATCTATGTCGTAACCCAACTTGGACGACAATATCTGACTTTCAACTAATCAGGGGCCTTCCTTGAGTTGCCATGTTAACAGATTTTGAAATAAGTAATATGCCAATTATTACAGAGTGTAATTAGACAATACTTTAATTTTCATTCAAATATAAGCTTTTATAAACCTAGAAACCAATTTTTAACAATTTATGAAAACTACACCATAGAATATGATAATCTAGCTGTACCATTTCTTAGGACCGCATTCAATTAAGAAATGTTTGTTCTTTCTCAATAATGTTTTTGACCAAATTTTGTACAATCCACTCAGGCAATTAGGGGGTATCAGCATCTTAAAGCAAAATATTAAATAATTTTCCTGTTTTGGGCCCGGTCTTTTTAGCCCCAGGGGTCAAACCAGTCTCATTTATTTAAGAAATGATTGCCCTTCCCCAATGAAGTTTCAGAGCAAATTTGGTTGAAATCTGCTCTGGCGTTTAGGAGGAGATGTGTTTTAAAGCAAATTTATCTAAGTTCCCCTTCAGGACCTTGGCCCCAGGGATAGAACCAACCTTATTTATTTAAGATATGATTGCCCTCCCCTAGTGATGCTTCAGGCTAAATTTGGTTGAAATCCTCTTTGGCGTTAAGGAGGAGATAGGTTTTAAAGAAAAAGTTGGCGACGGATGACGACGACGGAAGCTGCGCCACGGCATAAGCTCACTATATATATATAAAGGTCCTTCAGATGAGCTAAAAATGCGGTAGTATTCACAGGCAACAAAACCTCTTTTCACGCAGTTGTACTCGGATGTACACCAACGGGGAAATCTTGCCGTCCACTACTACAAAACTAAGACAGACTGGAAATTGTGTATGGTAAGGTAAACTTTTATGTAAATTACTATATGGAAAACATTATAAAGATTTCAAATTTAACACAACAGGAGTTCAGCTTTTCTTGTCGGAGAGGGATTTGGAGAGATGATGCAGGAATATCACCTCCGCCGGCTCAACCAGAACCTGTGCAATTGCAGATCAAGGAAAGAGGACTGTTGAAGTAAAACCCTCCATATTAAGTCCATTAAATTGCCAACCTGGATTACTCAACGGCAAAACCTAAGAACAAATGCAGGACCTTGTATGTCACACTGACACACTGTTAAATTGTGTACACATTTTGTCGATAAGTTTGCTCAGCATGGAATATTTCAGGACCCACGGAAGAATTTGTGGACCGGCCCCAAATAAAGCTAGAGCCCCAAAACCGAAATTTGGCTCCAGAGTGTATGAAACAATGGTTTCAATTGTAAAAGGAAAATTCCCTAAAGTATCCAAAACTGACATCTCTCAACGAGCGCAATGTGTTTAACAACTATAAAATGTCTGTAAGACATGAATGCCCCCTTTGTGTAGTTGATGAAAATCTTAATACATATTGAAACTAGAAAATGTCTGAAAGACATTTATATAAATGCCCCCGCTGCCATGTGAAATTAGTTTCAGTGTTCTATAAAAAGATACAACCACTTTGATCTTGATACCCTGAAACATGCACACACACAAGGCACTATTTACACTTAAAGTTGATTTTAATATTCATATGTTTTTTCTGTATGTTATTACCATCTCCATAACATATTGAATGAAGTTGCTAAGTGTTTAAATTGAATCGGTAGATGATTTTCTATATATAGCGAGTGTGACCTTGGCCTTGACCTTGGATCCCTGAAATAAAACGATGTCAAAAGTATACCCATACTTGACCTTTGTATAAAGTTTGACCAAAATCTGTCAAAGAATGAAGTTGCTAAGTGTTTACATTGAATCGGGACGGGACAGGACGATTTTCTATATATAGTAAGTGTAACCTTGGCCTTGACCTTGGATCCCTGCAATACAACGATGTCCGAAGTATACTCATACTTGACCTTTGTATAAAGTTTGAAGAAAACCTGTCAAAGAATGAAGTTGCTAAGTGTTTACATTGAATCGGGACGGGACGGACATATAACTACCATTGTTGTTTCATATGCAAAACTTTGTCAAACAATATCGTCAAACATTTGCTCACGCATAAAGGAAACAAAACAGGTCAAGTCACTCAAGAACTCCGAGAGTAAAGATTTAGCTAAACATAGGCAAGCTTTATTTAGAAATATGGGAGACCATCTTCACAACCACTCCGTAGGAAGAAGGCAGGGAAAGAAGAGTTAATCATTGCAAAGAAAAGAGCACTTTCAAATCGGATGATTATGGGCCTTGCCCAAATTGTGTGCAATGGATAAGAATAGAGTTATATAACAGTAAACACCAGAAGGTATGCCCGTCAAGAAGAGCAAGCGAGAAGCAGATGTCCAAAGGGGAAGCACTTGTGAGATTCTCTGTGTTAATTTGTGACATAAAAGAGGGTCCATCCAGTAAACTACTATCTGAAGTATATCCAATCATGATGCGAAATGAACTCACTGCAACAGCATAAGGCGACCAGTTGATAGTCGCGTTAGGTTATAACTGGTTTCGACGAAATCAGGGGAATAAGCTAGTTGAAAAGAACAACTTACACATCTTCTAGAATGATGGGCACAGCAAGGTTGCATCAGAATTTGAGATCTTTGAGCGGAACAAATATGGCGATGATGAACTATATTGTTCCCGCTTTGTTTGATAAAATGTGTCAAGCCGCGCTTTCATGTGCAACTATGGAAAATGATGATGAGGAAGACTTGAAATTCCCTACAGCTGCAGTCAAGATGGGTCATGATGTTTGCAGGCTGACCAACATTAAACTTGGAATTGCAATACGCACAGGGAATCAGGAAATGAAAAAAGAATCTGAAGACTTCTTAAGTTTGATGAGGATTGATTCCAGTAAAATATCTACCCAATGATTTAACTCAAATAGTACTAAATAGGCTGCATTTTCTCCAACACCCACATAGAATTTCTTTTTTTCTGAATTCTTCCGGTTGGATTTATATTTTACTGGAATAGCCCTAAATATTGAAACAATATTTAACAGAATGGCAAAATGGTCCCTATCCTTGTACCAGAAGATACCCAAAAACCACTCGCATTCATCACAGCAAAAGATGTAAGACGAGCAGTTGGTGTAAAAACCTGGAATACATTACGTATTTGCAAACACTGGTAAAATATTTTTGTTATACTTTTAGCTAAAATTCATTTTATTATAAAGGGTGTGCAATTAAAATGTAATGGGCCAAATGAAGGCTGGATGCCACACAGGGTTAGAAGCTTATAAGGTTAGATGCATTCTGTTGTTGTTCCTGCGAGTTCAGTTTGGCTTTGAAATTGGTCCGGTATTGTAAAAAACATAACGGAGGAAATTTGACAAAGGAACAAAAAAAAATCTTTAAAGGGACAATTCAGTCCCCAACATTTTTTAATTCAAATAGAATCGAAAAAATATATATATCCATTCGGTACAATAAACAGATACCAAACTGGTCTATGGAATCTCCATTGTCCATAGACCAATTGTCTTTACAAAATTAAAAGATATTTTAAGACACTGCATGTTGCTTGAAATTCAAAATAATGTTTGATGATGTTTGCACTCAATTTTGAATAAGACCTAATGAAAATTCTTTATTATGTTAATTATCTTACTTATCTTATTCTGTGTGAACCAGGCGATGGTGTAATGAGGGCTTATGATTCTCTCAAAGAAGTTTGTGCCAAATTGAATCTTGGAGCCCCCGAGCGCATCACTTCTGTATCCTTGTATCCATGAGGAAGTACATTGCTACATTAAGCCAAGTAAGTGTGGTGGCCAAGCAGTTAACATATTATTTTATCCTAACAAGGGTGCCGGGCGCATGAAATTTNAAACAAAATTTTCCTGCTCACCAGCATCTTGTTTACCAAAACTATAATGAATTTTATGGACTATTATTGCCAGCAGCTTATTTACCTTCAGTACTAGTTTTATAGACCACCAACAGTTTGTTATTTTAGTGCAAATTCTTAAATCAATTGGTGCATTAGACATTGAATGAACAAAATCATTGTGTTTTTCAGTCAATGGTTTTAATATATAAGTCAAAGGGAAAATGTACCCTTTCAGTTCAGAAGTTGAGTACAATAAACCCCTACAAATTACATGAAAAAATGTACGTTTAATGTTAATGTATTTTGTATGAAAGTTGCATGACAAAGAGAAGCTGCGAACATCAGCTCATTTGTTGGGGAAAATTGAATAAAAATAAACAAATTCTGAAGTGGATGTAATTTTGTTAGATCTTGATTTTGGATCCCCGGGAACACTAGCTGTCACGAGGACTCTGAGGCTATGTGATTGGCTAAGACCATTAATGATCATTTTACTGTATAGTGTATTTTCATGCATGCAAACCTTTACTAACCCAACTATGTTTATGTTTGTAATTTTACCAAACTGTACGCTTTTAACATTTCTCTCTTGTACAGTATATCAATATTTCGAAAGTTAATTCTTGTGTATTCAGTGGATATTTACTGTTATGTTTAAGTTTATATCATCAGGACTACTTTAGCACTGAATATGTAGAGCTGTAGTGAATGGTAGTTGTAAATCGACTGTTCAAATATGGCTAACTATTAGTGATCAAAAAGATGCTTACAGCTAGTCAGCATCCAAGTGAGAATACTGTCAATGGGAGTAGGTTAGGACAGGTGACTGTTTGGGCCTCATGTGTTCTGATCAGGAACCATAACTTGAGGTCCAAGAAGATTAACTTAATTACCAGGAGATAATATAATTTTTTAGCTCTCCAATTCAAAGAATAGGGGGTAAGGGGGCTTATGTAGTCACCCTGACGTCAGCAGCATCCCACCATGAATGTTTAGGTTTTAGCAGTACTAGATCACAAATCTCAAGAGGCTGCTAGTTTTTAAATAATTTTAACATTCATAAGAATTTTTAAGTGATAAGTCAAACCGTATCAGACATATTTGTGAGAGCCAAAAGGGGTAAATTTCTGGTACATATTATTAATCTTTTAGGTTAAATTTTTTACAAGCACTTCTGGGTCACAAATGTTGAAAAAAAAAAATCAAATCCTCACTTTAATGTAGTTCTTCTGATCAAATAACTATCACACTAAAATGTAACATGTAAGTGTGCTGCATGTTTGATAAGTATTTGGTAGTTACACGAAATAGGTCATCAACAAGCGAGCTTTGCTGTTCCTGTTTCATGTTTTTAGAATCTTTAAAGAGGAAGCCAGCAACGTTTGATGCATTTTTGTCAGATTTAATTTGGGCCATCGAGAGAATTACTAAAAAAGGTATATTTCATTTCATCAGTCATTGTTTTAGGAATTTACTGAAATCATTTCCTTGGCAATGTTCTTCGAAACCTCATCTTCAAGCCTTCTGTGATGTAGTTTCATAGTAAGAAATTAACTTAAGTTAGAAAAGCTTTTTTTAAAAAGCATGCATTTTACCTAATGTCCTATGCCATGCAGGCTTTAATGCAATACAATAAAATACAAACTACTGCATTATTGTATAGGATGGCAATCAGCAGGAAATCAGAGAGTCAGTTGTAAGCCCTGATGGTTCCATGGAATCCGAGGATGGCAATCCACAAGGAACTACAGTGACAGTGGATGGCTCCAATGGTTCCATTGAATCTGAGGACAGCAATCCACAAGGAATTACAGTGACAGTGGACTGCTCCGATGGTTCCATGGAATCTGAGGATGGCAATCTACAAGGAACTACAGATACAGTGGACTGCTCCGATGGTTCCGGAGGATCCGAGGATGGCAATCAACAAGGAACTACAGTGACAGTGGATGGCTCCGATGGTTCCATGGAATCTGAGGATGGCAATCTACAGTAACTACAGATACAGTGGACTGCCCCGATGGTTCAGGGGGATCGGAGGATGGCAATCCACAAGGAACTACTGTGACAGTGGACGGCTCCGATGGTTCCGGGGAATCCGAGGATGGCAATCTACAAGAAACTACAGATACAGTGGACTGCGCCGATGGTTCCGGAGGATCCGAGGATGGCAATCCACAAGGAACTACTGTGACAGTGGACGGCTCCGATGGTTCCGGGGAATCCGAGGATGGCAATCCACAAGGAACTACAGTGACATCGGATGGCTCCGATGGTTCAATGGAATCTGAGGATGGCAATCTACAAGGAACTACAGATACAGTGGACTGCTCCGATGGTTCCATGGAATCTGAGGACAGCAATCCACAAGGAATTACAGTGACAGTGGACTGCTCCAAAGGTTCCATGAAATCTGAGGATGGCAATCTACAAGGAACTACAGATACAGTGGACTGCTCTGATGGTTCCGGAGGATCCGAGGATGGCAATCCACAAGGAACTACTGTGACAGTGGACGGCTCCGATGGTTCCATGGAAACCGAGGATGGCAATCAACAAGGAACTACAGTGACAGTTACTGGCCCGGATGGTTCCATAGAATCTGAGGATGGCAATCAATAGGCCAGAATAAAGATAGATGATTGGCAAAATAACAGCTACAAAAGAAAGTGATCATCGTTGAGAATTCAGCGAACACCTCTGACTCAGCTGACACCTCTGACACCTCTGACTCAGAAGTCTTTCCAATGTTGAGTAGACCAGCAAAGATGAGGAAATCACAATTGCTTAATAGTGATGATGATGATGATGAAGAAGCTTTGGATGATAAAAAAACAGCAAGAGACATTTCAAACAAAGACGTTTATGTGTCATTAGTCAACAACAAGCATGCAGGTGGATTTGAAGATTTTAACACATTTGACCCCTGTGACCTTGAAAAAACTTGATAGCCCTTCATCCCAGCAAACTACTGACGAAATATTATTATCCTAGGTCTCTTGGTTATTCAAAAGAAGTTGTTAAAAGGTTTTAAACATATATGACCCCTGTGACCTTGAATATAAGTAAAGGTCTTTTGTTTGAACAAACTTGGTAGCCCTTTATCCCAGCATGTTACTGGCCCAATATCATTATCCTAGGCTTATTGGTTATCCAGAAGAAGTTGTTTAAAGTTTTTAAACATATTTGACCCCTGTGACCTTGAATGTAAGTCAAGGTCATTTATTTGAACAAACTTGGTAGCCCTCTATTACAGCATGCTACTGGTCGAATAGCATCACCCTCGGCCTCTTAGTTATTGAGAAGCTGTTTAAAGGTTTTAAACATATTTGACCCCTGTGAATATAGGTAAAGGTCATTCATTTTAACAAAACTTAGTAGCCCTTTATCCTAGCATGTTACTGGCCAAATATCATTATCCTAGGCCTATAGGTTATTCAGAAGAGGTTATTTAAAGATTTTTTAAGTGACCCCTCCCAGTGGGCACAAAATGTATAGAGGTCGGGAGGACGTCGTATTATTGTCGCGACGTCGGCAACCTTAATCTTACGTCGGGACGATGTCATATTGTGGTCGCGACATCGGCAACCTTAATCTAATTTCAGGAGGACGTTTTTTCTAGACGTAATACCGACGTCTGCAACTGACATCGTGACGACGTCTGGTTTAGGTCGTACCCCAACTTATGCATATTAAATAAATATTGAAATGCATGTTATTTAAAATTATGAATAATAAATAACAATTGAAATACACGTTATTAAAGTATGTCTCTGTTACAGGATCATGCTTTACAAACCGTAGTCTTAAAATGATACGTTTACGAAGTGAAAATGTGCCATGGACACTTTAATTCGCTCAAGACAAACCGCTTATCTCCCTTTATTTGTGTTTCCTCTCCAATAGGGGTCACTACAAATCACGAAAACAACTTAACAAAGTGCATAAATATGCATTAGTATTACTTTACGCGTAGTTCATTTCTACTTCCGGTCCCTTTGTTCGTTGACCATCACTGACCACGACTGACCAGTGAATCAGCTATAATATATTATCATTTTTCCGCTGTTCCTCCACTTTTTACAAACTTCAAGGTATGTAACCCTTCTTATTTTTGTGTTTTTCAATCAATTACCGCAACTTAGCCTAGTGTGACCACTAACACGTGTTTCATTTGTTTTTGTTTACATGCATGCCATTGAATGGATTATGGACGAGTTCAGAATTGACTGCTCTCGCGCATACCGCGTAAAGTGAACTAGCATTTGCTATTACTGTAATAATTTCGCCATGAAATCAAATGACTTTGCTGAGTTAGGTTCCAATTACTTCAATATTCTTAAAAATATCGTGTTCTACGTGCCAGTTTTGTAATCACCTGGCGATCGAGCTCCATGTCCATGACATCTGCATCGTTATATATTACAACCTCTATCTGGCAGTATCATTGAGCATCTATATATGGTTGATTAGGACTCTATCTGGCAGTATCATTGGGCATCTATATATGGTTGACTAGGCTTCTATCTGGCAGTATCATTGGGCATCTATATATGGTTGACCAGGACTCTATCTGGCAGTATCATTGGGCATCTATATATGGTTGACCAGGACTCTATCTGGCAGTATCATTGGGCATCTATATATGGTTGACCAGGACTCTATCTGGCAGTATCATTGGGCATCTATATATGGTTGACCAGGACTCTATCTGGCAGTATCATTGATCATCTATATATGGGTGACTAGGACTCTATCTGGTAGTATCATTGAGCATCTATATATGTGGTTGACTAGGACTCTATCTGGCAGTATCATTGAGCATCTATATATGGTTGACTAGGACTGATTCCTGTGCATAGTTATGTACGTATTTGTAAATTTCTATGGTGAATAGTTGCTCTGAGTAAATGGATGGTTCTATAAACAGGCATACTAGTCTACGTAACATTGAGAAGGGACGTAACTCGTAAATTAGGTCTATAATTTATATATATTGGTATGCAGAATTCGATGCACCAAGTAGATAAGTTTAAGTATTAGTTCTTTTGAATGTTTAACATTTCCCATAATAATTGGTGACGATCAAATCATAATGTACAAATTAATGTACCAGGTAACGAGGTGTATAACTTGTTTATCTTGATATTATACTTTACAAATTGAGAATTTAATTTGTATTTTCTACAAAATAATTCTCGATGCATATGCGCAGCTCATTTAATTTGTCAATTTTAAAATTGGTGCTTTAATTTATAAATAGCCAACTTTAAAGTAAATTAAATGGCATACATTTCAGAAGCATGGAAGCTGATAAATAAAAACAAAAATAAGTGTTAGCACATTTAGTATAATTCAGTAATCGCTAATGTACTAAGTTTAAGCATGATGCATGGTTTTACATTGTGTTTATAGGTGATCAAATGGCTTACTTGCGACGCTGGAGAAAAGTAAATGCAGCAGTTACTGTTGAATTGGAATCCAGTAGTGAAGATGAAAGCATTGTGCATGAGGCACCTGTTGTTAACAAGTGTGAACATGAACAAATCAGACCTACATCTGAGCCTTCTTCCTCAAATGATCTTACAGAAACAGAATAGTCCAGTGGACATGAAGGAGATGATTCAATGTTCAATAAAATGGGACGACTCATCTGATTCTGAGGATGATACATGTATTCCTGGTCTGACTACCCGATTCATCGAATATAAGGGAAAAGCTAGCTGAATGGGCAACAAAAAATCATCAGACAAGAGCTAGCATTAATGAGCTACTAGGAATATTGAGAGATGAAGATATCCCCGTACCAAAAGATGCTAGAACTCTATTGCAAACCCCAAGAGAAATCCCCATTGAGAATAGGTGCAGAGGGAAATACACATTTCGGCTTGGAGGCAGGGATAATAAAGTGAGAGAATTCCTGATCGCATTGACCTGCTTGTAAACATTGATGGAATTCCACTTTTCAAGTCATCTGGAACCCAGTTTTGGCCAATTATTTGTACTTTTGACAATTACAAACCATTTGTTGTATCCCTTTTTTATGGAGAAAAGAAACCAAACTCTGTAGGTGACTTCTTGGAAAATTTCCTAACAGAGTACACAAAACTTTAGGCAAATGGAATAGTGTTCAAAGATACTGCTATCAAAACACAAATAAAGGCTTTTGTTTGTGATGCACCTGCAAAATGCACAAAGGGACATACTGGTTACTATGCGTGTGAACGTTGTGTGACCAAAGGAACTTGGCAAAACAACAGGGTCGTATTCAATGGAGACTTTCCTGAAAGAACTGACACAAAATTTGAAAGTTGTGAATACACCGACCATCAGATTTGTATTTCACCCTTAGCTGAAGCTAAATGTCCATGTGTAACAGGCTTCTGTTTGGACTAAATGCACCTAGTTTGTCTTGGAGTTGTGAAACGAATTGTTTGGTTTTTCAAACATGGTCCTGCAACATGTAAGCTGTCACAGCGGCATATAGGAGACATTTCTTCAAGTCTTGTTAGCTTTTCTGGAACACTGCAATCAGAGTTTGCAAGACAACCTCGACCACTCGCAGAACATGAACGATGGAAGGCAACAGAATTCCGTCAGTTTCATCTGTACACCGGACCTATCGTGTTGAAAGGAATTCTTCACAAAACAGCTTATCACCACTTTCTGTGTCTTACTGTAGCAGTCTCCATTCTCCTGGATTCTGATAGTATGAAGAGAGAAGCTTATCTTGGCTATGCAGGACAATTGCTGAACTATTTTGTAGACAATAGTCCAGATATTTACTCGGAGTCCTTCCTTGTCTACAATGTACATGGACTAAAACACCTTGCCAATGACGTCAGGATATTCCAGTGTTCACTAAATTCAATTTCGGCATTTCCATTTGAGAATCACCTCCAGATTTTAAAAACGATTAGTGAAATCTGCCAATAATCCGATTGGCTAAGTTGGAAAGCGAATATCGGAGATTGAATATGCTGGAACCCAGACAAGCAATGCTTATTCTAGCCTTGCATATATTTCGTCCAACAAAAGGAATGGCTGTCTCTTGTTGAAGAATGAGGACTTTGCATTTGTGCTGGAAAAGAAGGATGATGGAAAACTGGCGTGTAATGTCATTAATCAAACTGACAACTTGTTCACTGCGCCTTGTGAATCCAAATTGATTAACATCACCTTCATTAGAAATTTCCAAAGATCACAACGCAGACTGGTGGATCCTTCAGAAGTCCTCAGGAAAGTTGTATGCTTGCCTTATGAAAGAGGATTTGTACTTGCTCCTCTGCTGCACGGCATGGAACGACATAAAGGGACATAAAGATCTAGGATAGCAGCATGGCAAAAAGTATAGGAGCATGGTGCAATGCTGCAAAAAACAGCCTGTGGAGAACACTGGACAGTCTTTGGTTATTAGTTTTTATTCTTCTCATGATCACTGCATTGTAATGGCTGCAAATTGACAACATAAGCACCTAATAATAAATTTAAAAAATTATCAGTCTTTTAACTTAAAGTTGTATCATTCTCACACGTTTTATTTTTTTTATAAACAATTTGTCATATCATGGTTTTTTTACCTTTTAGAATGCTTTGGGTATGCGCCGCCTGGAAGGAAGAAGGGAGGGAAGAGGAAGGGACTGTTCCAAGTAATTGGATCAGAGATGAGACGGTCCATTGGCCAAATGTCACTAATGTGCTGAGAGCCATGACCTCAGGAAAGGTCCCAAATGCCTCATGGCAAATGTTCTTATTAAGGAGAAATTAATATCAGGTACAGTATTTATCACATCTTTTTTTCATTCTGGTCATGTTTGTTTTTTATCCGCAATTACTATCTGAATTTCAATTTCGGTATGGTTATTTAATTTTTTGGCTTTATCAAGCAATAGTAAATTGTCAGTAGTATACATGCTTTGCAGTGATGATGGAGTGTAACTAACTGTTGCTATTCAAATTACATACTCACTAGTTATGTTTATCTTACACAGAGAGCAGAGCCGAGTGTGAATCATACGATCTCACTTCAGCTGTAGAGACAGAGGATGAGAAGGAGGAAAATGACCAACGAGTTTCAAGAGAAAGAAAAAGGCGTGTTTTTAGTGACTTTTACACTGGTGAGCAAACAAACTTCTTTCTTTTTACTATATCATTATATGTTTGTCCCAAGTGACCTTTTTGTATTGATGGGCTGTTAGGCATATAATAATAATGATATGTTCGAGTGTATTAATATGTGTTGCCGAGTCTTGTTGACGGCAGGCATCAAACTCAATTACTCTCACAGAACTTGAGTCAAAATGCTACACAAATATATGTCGGTATCTTGTATTTTTTTCCTTGCAGCACTACACGCTCTACCTCAACCACCATCAAAACTCAGGTCAAAGGCACCAAACCCCATCACTCCTCCAAGGCGTGAAACGTCCCCTAGAAGGAATGTAACGCTGTCTCCTCCAAGGTGTGCAACGTGGCCTTCTCCAACGCGTACATTTATAACACCAGTTTGAATGAGTGTAACGCCACCTCCTGTAAGGCGTCTAGCATCAGTTCCAAGGGGTGTAACGCCGCCTCCTGTAAGGCGTCTAGCATCCGTTCCAAGGAGTGTAACGCCGCCTCCTGTAAGGCATCTAGCATCAGTTCCAAGGAGTGTAACGCCACCTCCTGTAAGGCGTCTAGCATCAGTTCCAAGGGGTGTAACGCCGCCTCCTGTAAGGCGTCTAGCATCCGTTCCAAGGAGTGTAACGCCGCCTCCTGTAAGGCATCTAGCATCAGTTCCAAGGAGTGTAACGCCGCCCCCTGTAAGGCGTCTAGCATCAGTTCCAAGGAGTGTAACGCCGCCTCCTGTTAGGCGTCTAGCATCAGTTCCAAGAAGTGTAACGCCACCTCCTGTAAGGCGTCTAGCATCAGTTCCAAGGGTGTAACGCCACCTCCTGTAAGGCATCTAGCATCAGTTCCAAGGAGGGTAACGCCGCCTCCTGTTAGGCGTCTAGCATCAGTTCCAAGAAGTGGAACGCCACCTCCTGTAAGGCGGCTAGCATCAGTTCCAAGGCGTGTAACGGCGCCTCCTGTAAGGCGTCTAGCATCAGTTCCAAGAAGTGTAACGCCACCTCATGTAAGGCGTCTAGCATCAGTTCCAAGGAGTGTAACGCCACCTCCTGTAAGGCGTCTAGCATCAGTTCCAAGTGTGTAACGCCACCTCCTGTAAGGCATCTAGCATCAGTTCCAAGGCGTGTAACGCCGCCTCCTGTAAGGCGTCTAGCATCAGTTCCAAGGAGTGTAACGCCACCTCCTGTAAGGCGTGTAGCATCAGTTCCAAGGCGTCTAGCATCAGTTCCAAGGAGTGTAACGCCACCTCCTGTGTAAGGCGTCTAGCATCAGTTCCAAGGAGTGTAACGCCACCTCCTGTAAGGCGTCTAGCATCAGTTCCAAGGAGTGAAACGCCGCCTCTTGTAAGGCGTCTAGCATCAGTTCCAAGGAGTGTAACGCCACCTCCTGTGTAAGGCGTCTAGCATCAGTTCCAAGGAGTGTAACGCCACCTCCTGTAAGGCATCTAGCATCAGTTCCAAGGAGTGTAACGCCACCTCCTGTAAGGTGTCTAGCATCAGTTCCAAGGAGTGTAACGCCACCTCCGTTGCACACACATAGGTTGACACTTGCTTTAGATATGTTAAATCTACTAAAAGAAAATTATTTGGAGCTATCATAATGACTATGATATGTCTTGTTTATGGGACTTTTTGTATAAATTTTCAATTTGTATTTCAATATCACATCAGGCTTGAGAGCTAACAACAGGATGGAGCCAAGAAGGAAATCTCCTACAGGATGGTCGGAAAGACTTGGTCACTAGCATCCAGCCCCTCTCCTCTTCCTACATTAGCATCTCCAAGAAGGTCACCAAGAAGGCACAGTGCCAATAGAACAATCGAGCAGTCCTCATCCAGACATATACCAGGGGCACTTCGGCATATCCAATGTCAACGGCAAGTAAGTAATGAACCAAAATCTCAGCCATGGCGGGTTTTGGTCGTTTTTTTTGCATTCAGATTCCTCTCAATATCACTGCAGTATTTGTATGCTCTTAAAATATACAAAATAAACGACCAAATTCAATTCTATTCAGTTGTTTGGTTGTTTGTGTTTCTTCTCGGCCCAACGAGCTTGCCCAGCTGACTGAAGTCATGTATAATAGACAATTAGAATGTAATTTTAATATATTTTATACATGCTGATGTTTCTTTTCATTGTTATAACAAATGATCTGTTGATTTTTAGCTGTTCTTATATAATGAACAGGAAGTATGTTGCTACATCTGATATGTTGACGTGTTGTGTCACTTAGTGAAAATATGTTATGTGTTGTGTCACTCGGTGAAAATATGTTGACATGTTGTGTCACTCGGTGAAAATATGTTGGTGTGTTGTGTCACTCGGTGAAAATATGTTGATGTGTTGTGTCACTCGGTGAAAATATGTTGATGTGTTGTCACTCGGTGAAAATATGTTGGTGTGTTGTATCACTCTGTGAAAATATGTTGACCTGTTGTGTCACTAGGTGTAAATATGTTGACGTGTTGTGTCACTAGGTGTAAATATGTTGACGTGTTGTGTCACTAGGTGTAAATATGTTGACGTGTTGTGTCACTCGGTGAAAATATGTTGACGTGTTGTGTCACTAGGTGAAAATATGTTGACGTGTTGTGTCACTCGTTGAAAATATGTTGGTGTGTTGTGTCACTCGGTGAAAATATGTTGATGTGTTGTGTCACTCGGTGAAAATATGTTGATGTGTTGTGTCACTCGGTGAAAATATGTTGATGTGTTGTCACTCGGTGAAAATATGTTGGTGTGTTGTATCACTCTGTGAAAATATGTTGACCTGTTGTGTCACTAGGTGTAAATATGTTGACGTGTTGTGTCACTAGGTGTAAATATGTTGACGTGTTGTGTCACTAGGTGTAAATATGTTGACGTGTTGTGTCACTCGGTGAAAATATGTTGACGTGTTGTGTCACCAGGTGAAAATATGTTGACGTGTTGTGTCACTAGGTGTAAATATGTTGACGTGTTGGGTCATTTGGTGCAAGTGTTAACACATGGCTGATAGGGGACCAAGTCTCTGGATAGTGAAATCAAGAAAAAAACTGAGGGTAAATCAAATTGAGCAGCTTAATTTTAGGGTAAATTAAGTAGAAATTTACTAGTATCGTTCTCTCTTACCAAATTGGAATGCCTAGATTGATTCTCATCTATTTTTCAAAACATTTTCATTGTTTGGTTATTTTCAGAATTTCAAAAGAAAGTTATGACCATGTTAGCAGACATCAGATTGGAACTGCATGAGCAACGGGAGGGAAAAGAAATGGCCATATCAGACCTTCAAACAATTCCCTTTCAGGCGCGAAGCATCGAGGAATTACAGAGGATCGATGACACGTTGAAAAGTCCTGAAGACTGTTTGAAAATGGTAGGTTAATTAAGGGCTGCAAATACGTTTATGTATCTCTATGTATTTGAAAATTGTACATGTATATAATTGTGAAAGAATTAAAATTTGCAAATTGGTGATATTATTTTAGGTGTTTGCAAGCTAATTTTGTATTGTCTTTATGTTGGAAAAACAAATATTCTAACTTAAGATATTTTCATTTTTCTTCAGACTATGGCCCTTGCATATGTTGGTGAAAGCAGCATCAATGAAAATGCCAGGAAAATCCTCCAGAAGTAAGTTTGAACATTTCAATATCTGTAATCGCTGTTAACCAAACTGTGTAACGTCATACAATTGTTATTTTGATGATTTACCAATGTATATTTATCAATTTATTTAGAAATAGAAATGAACACACTTTTGAAACTTGTGTTGAAAATGTTAACATCCAATGGAAAGCACATACCCAAGGTACAAGTACAATATCATGTATGATCACATAGATATAATCAAAAACATAATATTCCCTTTTGGTTGCATTTCAGGTTGATGACAAATGAAACCATGTCTGCCTACAGCATTAAAGGGAAGAAAGGAAAGCTAAGATTTCAGAATCTGAAATTGTTTCAAGTTGTGCTTGGTAATTAAGACTCTAATGTTTTATACAATTCATATACCGTTTATATTAATACATTTTTGAGTGTCCGATATATTCCTCCATGTGACTCTTTTGGCAAAATGTACATTTAAGTTTCGGAATGTATTGATATGTTTTAAAATTGTAAAACAGTTTATTCATGTCGTAAAATTTAACATATTTTATTAAGGTTTAATTCATTTAATTGCAGATGCTGCAGTCCGTACTATGCAATGTACAGAAACAACAGCAGAGACAGCCATGTCTGTAGCCTTAAAGTATGCCCCAGACAGGAGAGGAGGGGATGGAAGGAAGAAGGCTGATGGGGAGCTGCTTCTGTCATAATAAAAATATTATCATGACACTGAAATCAATTGTCTTTATTGCTTGATTTAATCATCTTTATTACGTAAATTTATGCAACAGGAAATTTTGATTTAGGATAACATTACGTTACAACAACGTTGTATAAACGTTACATAAACGTTGCATATACGTTATATATACGTCATATCACAACGTCTTCACAACGTTGGAAAAGACGTCTAGAAAACTTTCACTGACAACCTTACCACAACCAAATCCCAACGTCAGAAACCGACCTTATGGCAACGTTGCTACAACGTCATGTGCCCACTGGGCTGTGACCTTAAAAATGGATGAAGGTCATTCATTTGAACAAACTTGGTAGCCCTTCATCCCAGCATGTTACTGGGCAAATATCATCACCCTGGGCATTTTGGTTATTCAGAACCAGTGAACATTTTTAACATATTTGACCCCTGTGACCTTGAAAACAGGTGCAAGTCATTTATTTGAACAAACTTGGTAGCCCTTCATCACAGAAGCCTTCTACTATACGCTTTCGGGTTTGGTATAGCAACAGTCCGCTTTCACACTTCCTGTTTACTGATTAAAAACCTACAGACCGAGCGCCACTATTGTCGTGCGCAGCACTGACAGCCCAACTTTTCGAAACCACTATTGTGGCACGTAGCAGCCTAATTAAGGGTTAAGTTCAAGTTGTGAAATGCCAAGGTCATGTTCAGGTCAAATTTTGTATTGCTTAATATTCACAATCAAAGGTCAAAGTTCAATTCATTTTGTTGCAGAAGGAAACTGGAGAAGAAAATATCCGAGTTAATGCATGAGAAGGCAATAAAACCCCTAAAACAGCAGGTTGACAAACACCTATAGAGAGCACCAACTGTGCATTCAAAGCGAAGCGATGTGTCAACACACCCCAGGACAGCTAGTTGGCTTAAATAATTGCGTTCAGTCTGTCTAGATGAAGTAAAATTCATATTCATACTTTTGGGTTACATCAAGTTCTATGTTTATACATCATTTGTCAAGTCTGTCAAGATAACCTATTGAATAAAAGGTCAAAGTCATAACAGACCACCTTCAAATTACAATTGTGAGATGAAAAACTGGATAATATATATGCTCTTTAAATTATGATATAGTTTTCTAATCATTTGGTCTGCTGAGCTGTTATACATATGTATATTTTTGAGCAGGAAATTTATGAATTTAATAACATTCTTTAACAGGTACAGCTGCTACCAAGAAAGTATCTGAGAAATCTGTGGCTAAATGTCCAAGTGTTGGTAGGTATTATTTAAGTTAAGACCAAGGCCACCATTTTCAATTTTGGGATATCCAGGTTTGAATTTTGTAACTGATGCAGCTTTAAATTTCCATGTCACAAATTTGAACCCCATCAACTGGACCTATATCTAGCTATAATTATATAGGAGTTATTGCCCTTAAAATATGGATTTTTTTACATTTTTTTTTTTGCTTTTGAAGCAAATATGACAGAAATGAAAAGCAAAAACAATCATTGATGAAAGATTAATGCAAAAAACTACAGGTGGTCGATTCAGGCTCTTGATAGCCTCTTGTTTATTATAGCTAGGCTTTTGAAAGCTCTTTTTTGTTGTTGCAGAATTGGAATTTGTTGGAGCTGCCAAATATGGCATCAGAATAGAAAAGGGAGTGTTGGGGAGGATTTTGAAGTCCTCAAAAAATGCTGAAAAACTTGCTCTTGGCCTGCTTCAGCCTCTGCTGTCAGAGCATGAGATGCAGAATTGTACCCTCTATGGAAATCAACAGTTCAAAAAGGAGCCTATGAATTTCATTTTAAATAGTGGCAGCATAAAGTATTAATGGTGTCCTTCCATCCATTTACATTTCACTTTCCGTACAATAACATGAACTATGGTTGATGGATCTTTTCAAAAACTTTATAATGTTGATTAATTATAACAAAATGGAGGTCAATTTCAATTTTGACATAATTTACACATATGTCACTTTGTGATGTTTCCTTGCAACAACTTAATGAGTGTCATTGATATATAACAGGATTGTGTACTTCTTAATTAGATTGCCAATTTCTTAAATTCTATGACAATCTTCTTTTTAAAATGTGGTACCAGTTCTCTCAATAAGAAAATAATTACATCATTCTGTATATTTCAGATTATAGCCAATAATAGCTGAGACAATGGAACCCTGGAAGACACCCTTCCTGTACTTAAGGTATGTTTTGTGAGTTTCTTTATTGTCAAATTTGCGAAGGTACGTCCATTTAAATGTCTAAAACTGCCCTAATTTAGTTATAAAATTTCTAATTTTAGCGCTAAAATTTGCCCTTATTTTTTGTCAAAAAGTGCAGAACAGCCTGCATGTGCATGCAACACTCAAAAAAAAAAGTTTAATAGAACAGTTTTAAAGCAGCTAACAGCAATTTATGACAGCGTCTGGTGTCCGATATATTCCTCCATGTGACTCTTTTGGCAAAATGTACATTTAAGTTTCGGAATGTATTGATATGTTTTAAAATTGTAAAACAATTTATTCATGTCGTAAAATTTAACATATTTTATTAAGGTTTAATTCATTTAATTGCAGATGCTGCAGTCCGTACTATGCAATGTACAGAAACAACAGCAGAGACAGCCATGTCTGTAGCCTTAAAGTATGCCCCAGACAGGAGAGGAGGGGGTGGAAGGAAGAAGGCTGATGGGGAGCTGCTTCTGTCATAATAAAAATATTGTCATGACACTGAAATCAATTGTCTTTATTGCTTGATTTAATCATCTTTATTACGTAAATTTATGCAACAGGAAATTTTGATTTAGGATAACATTACGTTACAACAACGTTGTATAAACGTTACATAAACGTTGCATATACGTTATATATACGTCATATCACAACGTCTTCACAACGTTGGAAAAGACGTCTAGAAAACTTTCACTGACAACCTTACCACAACCAAATCCCAACGTCAGAAACCGACCTTATGGCAACGTTGCTACAACGTCATGTGCCCACTGGGCTGTGACCTTAAAAATGGATGAAGGTCATTCATTTGAACAAACTTGGTAGCCCTTCATCCCAGCATGTTACTGGGCAAATATCATCACCCTGGGCATTTTGGTTATTCAGAACCAGTGAACATTTTTAACATATTTGACCCCTGTGACCTTGAAAACAGGTGCAAGTCATTTATTTGAACAAACTTGGTAGCCCTTCATCACAGAAGCCTTCTACTATACGCTTTCGGGTTTGGTATAGCAACAGTCCGCTTTCACACTTCCTGTTTACTGATTAAAAACCTACAGACCGAGCGCCACTATTGTCGTGCGCAGCACTGACAGCCCAACTTTTCGAAACCACTATTGTGGCACGTAGCAGCCTAATTAAGGGTTAAGTTCAAGTTGTGAAATGCCAAGGTCATGTTCAGGTCAAATTTTGTATTGCTTAATATTCACAATCAAAGGTCAAAGTTCAATTCATTTTGTTGCAGAAGGAAACTGGAGAAGAAAATATCCGAGTTAATGCATGAGAAGGCAATAAAACCCCTAAAACAGCAGGTTGACAAACACCTATAGAGAGCACCAACTGTGCATTCAAAGCGAAGCGATGTGTCAACACACCCCAGGACAGCTAGTTGGCTTAAATAATTGCGTTCAGTCTGTCTAGATGAAGTAAAATTCATATTCATACTTTTGGGTTACATCAAGTTCTATGTTTATACATCATTTGTCAAGTCTGTCAAGATAACCTATTGAATAAAAGGTCAAAGTCATAACAGACCACCTTCAAATTACAATTGTGAGATGAAAAACTGGATAATATATATGCTCTTTAAATTATGATATAGTTTTCTAATCATTTGGTCTGCTGAGCTGTTATACATATGTATATTTTTGAGCAGGAAATTTATGAATTTAATAACATTCTTTAACAGGTACAGCTGCTACCAAGAAAGTATCTGAGAAATCTGTGGCTAAATGTCCAAGTGTTGGTAGGTATTATTTAAGTTAAGACCAAGGCCACCATTTTCAATTTTGGGATATCCAGGTTTGAATTTTGTAACTGATGCAGCTTTAAATTTCCATGTCACAAATTTGAACCCCATCAACTGGACCTATATCTAGCTATAATTATATAGGAGTTATTGCCCTTAAAATATGGATTTTTTTACATTTTTTTTTTTGCTTTTGAAGCAAATATGACAGAAATGAAAAGCAAAAACAATCATTGATGAAAGATTAATGCAAAAAACTACAGGTGGTCGATTCAGGCTCTTGATAGCCTCTTGTTTATTATAGCTAGGCTTTTGAAAGCTCTTTTTTGTTGTTGCAGAATTGGAATTTGTTGGAGCTGCCAAATATGGCATCAGAATAGAAAAGGAAGTGTTGGGGAGGATTTTGAAGTCCTCAAAAAATGCTGAAAACCTTGCTCTTGGCCTGCTTCAGCCTCTGCTGTCAGAGCATGAGATGCAGAATTGTACCCTCTATGGAAATCAACAGTTCAAAAAGGAGCCTATGAATTTCATTTTAAATAGTGGCAGCATAAAGTATTAATGGTGTCCTTCCATCCATTTACATTTCACTTTCCGTACAATAACATGAACTATGGTTGATGGATCTTTTCAAAAACTTTATTATGTTGATTAATTATAACAAAATGGAGGTCAATTTCAATTTTGACATAATTTACACATATGTCACTTTGTGATGTTTCCTTGCAACAACTTAATGAGTGTCATTGATATATAACAGGATTGTGTACTTCTTAATTAGATTGCCAATTTCTTAAATTCTATGACAATCTTCTTTTTAAAATGTGGTACCAGTTCTCTCAATAAGAAAATAATTACATCATTCTGTATATTTCAGATTATAGCCAATAATAGCTGAGACAATGGAACCCTGGAAGACACCCTTCCTGTACTTAAGGTATGTTTTGTGAGTTTCTTTATTGTCAAATTTGCGAAGGTACGTCCATTTAAATGTCTAAAACTGCCCTAATTTAGTTATAAAATTTCTAATTTTAGCGCTAAAATTTGCCCTTATTTTTTGTCAAAAAGTGCAGAACAGCCTGCATGTGCATGCAACACTCAAAAAAAAAAGTTTAATAGAACAGTTTTAAAGCAGCTAACAGCAATTTATGACAGCGTCTGGTGTCTAAAAACAAAACAAAACACATATACACCAAATTTCACTAAAGTTGCAACATGCATATCAACGTATAACAACAAAAGAAATAAAATTCCACTGGAAGATCAATTATTGAATTAGGAAATCTCACCGTATATTCCATTGGAATTCCTGCTAATTCCACTGGATATTCCATTGGAATCCCAGTTTCATCCCGCTGCATTGTCACTGGAATCCCACTGGGATTCCATTGAAAATCCCGACAAAATTTCCCAGTGGATAACCACTGGAATCAAGTGGAATTTCCAGCTTGGATTCCATTGGGATTCCACTGGAATCCCGAATCATATTTCCAGTAGGGAAGAATTGCTATTTAAAAAAGAAGTCAGACACAAAGGAGGAGAAGCACAGAGACTTTTCTTATGTTGAAAGACAGTGCTGTAGCTGCGCACATCTGGAAAAAGGCACCCAGACTAGAAGATATACCCGAACGTAAAAGAGATGCATTCTTAAAAAGAATTTTTGAAAATACACCACAATTGAGGGTGTACAACAATTGTGGCAGAGATTAGGACAACATCTGCAAAACCGTAGAAAATACCTCCGGGACAAAGAACAAGGAAAAAGATTGTCAAAAAACAAAAAATCTCCTAAAAATGCCAGAACTCCAGTTAGGAAGTCTCTTACTGCAAACCGTAAATCGCCAGTGGTTGTGCAAAAACAATCTAAAAATGTCAAAACTCCAGTTAGAAATTTGAAGTCTCCTATTGTAAGACATAAATCACCTGTGGCAAATCACGATCAAATGCATTCCAAGGTTGTGCGGCCTCAATTCAAAAATATAAGGATGTCTCCAGCAGCACCCAACTCATCAGAATTTGAATGTGATGAATCTCCATCGGTTAAGTCATGTGACATTGAACCTGGGTCACAGGTCTGCATAAAAACAAAACACCAGATACCTATGGGAACTGGAGTTGTGATGTCAGTGTCTTCAATATTTGCTGAGGTCTGCTTGCTGTCAAAGGCCAAAGATCTGGACACGGATATTTCAGACATTAACTGTATGATTCAAGCAACACTAAGGCATCATCATTTGCCGATCTGAAAATTCACGAAAAATTCACGTGGAAAGTAAATGGGCTAAACCCAATTGGAACAAAAAGGAACAAGCTTGAAAGACCAATGAAAAAGAAAAAGCTGGTCACTGATCATGATGTTTTGTGTTCAAGTCCAGAGGAGATTGACAGTGGAATGACAGCATTGAATCCACACGATGTTCAAACAAACCCAGATATAGATTTCCTTGTGTGGGTGCCTCCATCGAACAGCTATACAATAACAGAAAAGAAGACGTAATGCATTGACATTAAGAATCATGCAAACTTCATACACAATATGAAATAGGTATTGAGAGATATTTGGAGTGAGAGCCGACATGTGATGGAGACACCAGGCATATAGCAATAGCTCTGCTCTTTGAACATGTAGATGTACACATGTTCAAAGAGCAGAGCTATTGCTATATGCCTGGTGTCTCCAACATGTTTTAGAGGCCTGCCATTTATTAAATTTTTGAACTATAGGATTCTAATATTTGGCATGGAGGTTCCTTTGGGGTGTAATCATGGTAATATTGATGCAGTGAAGTCAATATTTGCGCAAGATGCTGATAGTTATCTTTTGGGATGCAAGTGTAAAGAGGCAGGCGTTTGGTGGCTTTGATGCCATCTCGGGTTAATTTTACAATAGTGCACTATCTCTATGCAATGATACATTGTTTGTATGTCAATGAGAATGTAGGTATGACAACACAATTTGAAAAATTAGGTTATTTTTCATTTTGGGATTTTTGAGAACTTGGAATGGTAAATTTTCAAATCGCACATTTTTTCTTGCACATCTGAATTGCCACTGATGTGCTGAACCTGCCATGAAAATGTTGTCAATGTTTGACAAGGATTGTGGAAGATACAGCATTTCAATATTTATGCACCATTGAAATACAATGATAAAGAGACGTTTATTTTTTGGATGAGTATATAAGTTTTTAAAATTTTCAATTTAAATTAAAATAAATTTCAAATTTCAAATAAATTTTCAAATATCTTTAAAAAAGACGTATCTGCAAGGCATGATTTGCATTTAGCATTGAACTTTACACTTGCTATGAATTGCAAATTTAATTGTACTAGTATGTGCCTTTCAAATAGATCAGGTCCCAAATAAAGTGTTTCAGTTTTTGGACTGATCTATATTTCATGAGGAGAAGGAATTCAACTTACAATTGGTACAAATGTACTGTGTTTCTGTAAAAGTTTTGTTACTTTTTGGGCAGATCCAAAATCCAATACAGATGCTTTGGGCACGGCCACATTTTGTATTGTGTTCTTTAAAGGTCATATGCAACGCTTTTGGAAATCCACTTTTATTTGAGAATATGATGGAGCATGTGCCTAAACACCTAATACACACGTTTTTGCTGTTTTTATCCCCACAGGTGTCGGTGATTGATGGGTAAAAAGGACCTGTATTAAAGTATGGTCATCGCTTACCTCCCCTTTCAATATGAATGAAATTGTCGCATCAATTGGAAGCTGCATTTTCGTCAATGTCCTGATAATAAAACCTGAGAAGTTGCCAGTGGTGGTCACATACTTTTCTTTAAAGAGCTTCTTCTCAAGAACCACTGTCGATTTCAACCATATTAGGTAGGAAATATCATTGGGGGTAACAATTCAGTTTGTTTAAATGGAGGGCTAGGGGTCCCAAAAGGGGTAAAATTAGGTAAATCTTAAAACATCTTATTCTACCGAACCACAAAGGCCATAGATGGGGGTCACCTAGTGGTGCCCAGGGTCATAGATGGGGGCCACCTAGTGGTGCCCAGGGTCATAGATGGAGGTCCCCTAGTGGTGCCCAGGGTCATAGATGGGGGTCACCGAGTGGTGCCCAGGGTCATAGATGGGGGTCACCTACTGGTGCCCAGGGTCATAGATGGGGGTCACCTAGTGGAGCCCAGGGTCATAGATGGAGGTCACCTAGTGGTTCCCAGGGTCATAGATGGGGGTCACCTAGTGGTGCACAGGGTAATAGATGGGGGTCACCTAGTGGTGCCCAGGGTCATAGATGAGGGTCACCTAGTGGTGCCCAGGGTCATAGATGGAGGGCACCTAGTGGTGCCCAGGGTCATAGATGGGGGTCACCTAGTGGTGCCCAGGGTCATAGATGGAGGTCACCTAGTGGTGCCCAGGGTCATAGATGGGACCACACCTAGGGTCAATTTTCAACATGGGCCGAAATGCATATTAAGATTTCAAAATCTAAATCCATGTGTCGGAGATTCAATATTTTGTGTACCTGATGCCCTAATGGTGTAGTTTCAGATTCAAATAAAATACATGGGGCCCCACCCAGGGGTCAAAGTCCAACCTTGGATATTTAGGTTTAAATATTCTATAAGTGCCAGAACACTATTTTGCATGATGCCCTGTTGGTATAGCTTCAGGGTTGTTCAAATAAAGTCCCTGGCGTCATAGACAGGGCCACCAACATGGATATTGATCTTTGAAAATATTCTTAGCTAAAACCAAATGTCGGGAGCTGGAGCTTTAATATGTTGCATATTAGAATGTGTTCAAATGAATTGCATGGGGTCACACCCAGGGGTCAAAGTTCAACTTGGGCTCACATGGATGTGAACATTGTATGTTTAAGTTACACTACTGGTGACGTTGTGTACAGTGGACATGAAATCTGGCTGTTGTAGCTACACTACTGGTGACATTGTGTACAGTGGACATGAAATCTGTATATTGTAGCTACACTACTGATGACATTGTGTACAGTGGACATGAAATCTGGATATTGTAGCTACACTACTGATGACATTGTGTACAGTGGACATGAAATCTGTATGTTGTAACTACACTACTGGTGACGTTGTGTACAGTGGACATGAAATCTGTATGTTGTAGCTACACTAATGGTGACGTTGTGTACAGTGGACATGAAATCTGGATGTTGTAGTTACACTACTGGTGACGTTGTGTACAGTGGACATGAAATTTGGATGTTGTAGCTACACTACTGGTGACGTTGTGTACAGTGGACATGAAATCTGTATGTTGTAGCTACACTACTGGTGACATTGTGTACAGTGGACATGAAATCTGTATATTGTAGCTACACTACTGATGACATTGTGTACAGTGGACATGAAATTTGGATGTTGTAGCTACACTAATGGTGACGTTGTGTACAGTGTACAGGAAATCTGGATGTTGTAGCAACACTACTGATGACATTGTGTTCAGTGTACATGAAATCTGTATGTTGTACACACAGTCATCAGTAGTTTAGCTACAACATCCAGATTTCCTGTACACTGTACACAACGTCACCTGTAGTGTAGCTACAACATACAGATTTCATGTACACTGAACACAATGTCATCAGTAGTGTAGCTACTGATGACTGTGTGTACAGTGGACATGAAATCTGGATGTTGTAGCTACACTACTGATGACTGTGTGTACAATGGACATGAAATCTGTATGTTGTAGCTACACTACTGGTGACGTTGTGTACCGTGGACATGAAATCTGGATGTTGTAGCTACACTACTGATGAAGGTGTGTACAATGAACATGAAATCTGTATGTTGCAGCTACACTACTGGTGACGTTGTGTACAGTGGACATGAAATCTGGATGTTGTAGCTACACTACTGATGACGGTGTGTACAATGAACATGAAATCTGTATGTTGCAGCTACACTACTGGTGACGTTGTGTACAGTGGACATGAAATCTGGATGTTGTAGATATACGTATACAATACTGGTGAAGTTGTGTTGAAATTTTATGTTGTGTTCTTGAATCTTTCAAAATCAGTTGACAACCATTCATGAAACTAAATTTGAATCCTCATTTCATATAAGTGCGGTATATACTCCGAATTATTTGGAAATGATACCCATGCCATTTATTTAACAAGTTTGGGGTCGTTGTATTATGAAAAAATAACGTTATTCTAGAATCTTGTAGAATCAGTTGATATTTACTTCATAGGGAGGAATAAGGTTCTTGCAGGTCGTGTCATAAATATAACGAGTTGCACATTGTTGAATCTTAAAAGCAATTTGATAGTGAATCCACATAACATCTGTAATTAAACATTTTCTACCTGTGGAAAAAACATTATACAAATACATCAAATAATTCAATCAATAACTTATATCACAAATCAGTTGATGGGTTAGTATCAATTCAATTTAGGCATATTGCACCAACAATTCTATTTACTTGTTGATGAAATATATTAAATGTTTAACAATAAACATTAACTTAAAAACAAAACAAACATGCATATGTTTTAATTCTGAACACACATCTTTTCACAACAAGCATATTTTTGGGAGGTAAAAACGAAGGTATTAAGTAAACTTCAATTGGAAGCAATATTATTACAAATTATTAAATTCTAAATATATATACATAACAGCAAATTTTTTTCAGACAATTTTATGAAAGTGAAATATTGTGAACAAAATTAAAACACTTCAAAAATATACTATCATATCTAAACATTTAAAATTGTCCTTCCTGAACATATTTTTTTCAACAAATTAATTTTCATATACATTCATGGGTAAACTTTCTGGAAGGATGGGCGCACAAGACAGTGTGAAAAGATTTTTGAATCCAGTATCAGACAATACACAAAGCATATACTGTCAAGACAAGAAACAGAATTTAGCTCCATTCAATTAACAACAAATTTTAACATAGATGTTATTGAATGTGTTTTTGAAATTTTCACAAATCAGATACAATACTTGTATTGCCCTTCAGAAGAACATGGTACCTATACAGAAAGAGAATCCCTCTACAATGTAACTATTACATAGAAATAGGTCAGGTCGAACAACCTTAAACGTTTACATCAATAATCACTATCGGATGAACAGTCAGAGATGTTCACCTTGGCCAAGTTTGAGCGAGCCTTAGTTTTCGATGTCTGTGAGACACTTGACATTGTCATTTCCTCATCAGCAGTATTGGAGGATTGTTTACCCCTCCTTTTACTCGTCTGACTACCACTAGGTTTCTGTTGCACTTCCATCTGTATATCAAATCATTTTTCGAGACGATCAAAGTGAGATTTAAGTTTTTGTCCCACTGTCTCGCTTGTATCTTCATCGTCGTCCCGACAAAATCCTCCTGGTTCCAGATGGGAGAGGGATTTCATCTCATCTCTCCTCACCAAAGACGCAGCAACATTCGCTGACTTACTAACTTTGGGTTTACATGCACTACCCATTTCCTCATCACTTGAGCTACTCTCCGACAGCTCAATAACTTCCTTAATAAGCTTATAAGGCTTACCTTCACTCGTCTTAGGATCATCTTTCAACTTGCCTTTGCCCTTTACTTTACCTTTACCCTTTGACTTTTGCCTTTCACTGATCGCTTTACCTTTCAACTTTTTCTGTCTTTCATCCATAGCATCTTTGCTTCGGTTTGGGAAAGTTTAGAAGTAGGAGCAGTTGTTAATTCTGAGAGAGCCTTTTTGACACAAGAACTTTGTGTCTTTTTAGATTCTAAAAATGCTTCTGGTTGGAAGCATTTGTCAATTCTTCCCTGGCTCTGAAATGGATGTAAGAACAATTGATTATCAGTCTTATTATTATTATTATTATCATCAGTATGGCCCTTTCTTTACAGTACATCATTAACATTTTCAAAAACATTCATCAGTTTTTGAAATTTTCGAAAAATGTATATATTAAAAGTTTGTAAAGTTATGAGGGAATGAGCTTTTTGTATATTGTTTACCAGTACATCTATGTGAAGAAATTGTAAACCTTATTACATCCTGGATTCTGGGATATTTCACCTATCCATAAAAGGGGCATTTCTATTGTTGCAGTCTTTGTAGAGTGAATACGGCTGTTAGTTACACCATGTTTAAATGTGACGCCAATCCATAAAGAGAGCATTTCTATTGTTGCAGTCTTTGTAGAGTGAATATCAGCTGTTAGTTACACCATGTTTAAATGTGACGCCAATCCATCGTTTACACTGAGACATCATCACCATACTGACCTGTCATTAGGTACAGAGGAAGGATTACACAGCTTATCACAGGATTACACAGCTTATCACAGGATTACACAGCTTATCACAGGAGTTCACAGCTTATCACAGGATTACACAGCTTATCACATGAGTTCACAGCTGATCACAGGAGTTCACAGCTTATCACAGGATTACACAGCTTATCACAGGATTACACAGCTTATCACAGGAGTTCCACACATGAGCCAAACCTTGTCACATTACCCGAACCATAGCGACTTGAGATTATTTTTTGGGGGGGTTTTGCATTCTCAAAACAGCGAAGGTCATGTGTAGACTATGGTGTAGACTGTCCACAGACACTTGGACCACTCAATGTCTAATTTTTAAATGTATTCTCACATTTCACAACTAGACACATTCAATTGAGCTATTAGTAACTATAACTGGGGAAATATGACACATCCCAATCAATAAATGATTGCGTTTTGACCTTTTGATGCAATATGTTCTTAAATTTAAAAAGAGTTAAACCTGCGCATGCCCAACTGGCAACCATGTTGATCTCCAAATTTGAATCAAAATCAAACTGAAGTTGGTCAGCGATATTATAGATATGTATGGCTAGTATCATGAAAATCAATCCTTTATCCTAGAGTTATCATAAGAAAACTATTTGTGTATACAATGAGGTCACTTCCTTCTACAAAGCTGATGGAGCAATTCCAATGTCACATGTTCTGCAGGCGACATAAAGATATGGAACCAACTACCCCAAGGCAAAGTATTACAAGGTAATCCATAGTCCCCCACCGCTAATGATTGCTAACTTATTCAATAGATAAGGTCAAAGGTCAAAGCATAGGTCACAGTGACCTAATTCTTGAGCTTTGCCATACCAAGATGTCCCTAGTACACCAAATCTGGTTACTCCAGGTGAAAATGCCCTGGACAAACTTTTCTAAAGTTAAGGTCAAAGCATAGGTCACAGTGAGGTCATAGTACCTTTTTCTTGCACGCTGCACTCCGTCATCCCAATAAATTCTTGTACACCAAATCTGGTACGTTACTCCAGGTGAAATAGTACAGAAGATATGTCCCGGACAAACATCTCGGATGGAAGGACAGATGGAGTACAAACCTTTAGTCCCCCTGGGAACCGGTGGGGGACTAATAAACATCAGGAAATTTCCGATTAGATAGATATGATAATTTTCTGTTTACTTAGACATGCTTATCACATACCATTCCCTAGGAAACCACTTATTAAATCAGGGCAAGAAAAATATTTTTTAAATCTTCAAATGCACCTGCCGAAGTAGAAACTTACTGGTCCATCAAGCAGTATGTGCCAAACTTTTAAAATCATAACAGGACATTCGGACAGGTAAAGAAATTATTTTTACAGGACCGAAAACAGATTTATCCAAGCAGACTATCTCGCACAACAATCTTTCCATTTCAGTTTTCATGAAATATTGTAACTTTTTTTCCCCTCAGTAACTACAATATTACAAAAGGCCCATGGGCCTTAACGGTCACCTGACATCTGATTCAAATTAGGACCGTCATCCAGGGGCCAATTCATACTTTTTGTCGGTCCGAGTGACCTTGCTGCATCGTCCATTAGTTTTTCTTGTGAACACAATAACTTCAGTAAATATGAACCGATTTTAATGAAACTTTGTATACAGCTTTGTATCAATAAGATCTTGAATGTGTTTGAATACTGGACCAATTTGACCATAACTTCCCATAGTTATTCCCCTTGGAAATTCTATTGTTGTTGGACCCTGTGAACACGATAACTGAAATAAATGGGTGTGACTCCAATTTTGACCCAAGGGGTCTGTTTTGAACAAACTTGGTAACTGTATGTCTTCTGTTCTTGGATAAAGAAACAAGTAAAAGCGTAAATCAATGATTTTCAAAAGTTTCATCAATCTTAGTTAACATTTACTCAAGTTATCGTGTTCACAAGGTCCAATAATAATAATATTACAAAGGGCAATAACTCTGTCCAATAATTCCCATTTTCGAAATTGTCTGAGAACTTATTGATATATGGCTGCATACAAAGTTATCGTGTTCACAAGGAAAAGTTAACGCACGACGCACGACGACGGACAAAAGGCTATCACAATAGGTTACCATGACCTATGGTCAGGTAACCTAAAAATGGGGATTATTTACTATTAAATTGAAGGTGATGGATTTATTTTATTTATTTATTTTAATATTTGTGATTATTGTTTAGTTTTAAATTTCTGATTCCAGATCTGTGCGCTTATTAGTCACGCCATTGCAACTTTCTTTTTGATAAACAGAGACGTTTTTTAAGCCAAAACAACGTCCCTCAGTTGTTACTGGTACATCAGTAAGTAAATCCTTGATTTATTTGAATAAGATTTCAAAACGAGATTCACAAAACAAAACAAAAATATATATAAAAAAATGTTCCATTATGACCTCCAGTACGAACCTAGCCTTGTGGTAATATGCAAGCCTTATTACCAAAACATCCCAGGTTCAAATCCTGCCTAGCCTGTTTTGGGTTTTTTTTTCAAATTGTGCAATGGGTTTGTATTTTTGCATGCATTGCAACTGTTACACAGCCACAAAAGCAATACTTTAATTTTACTTTAATTTTTATTCAACTACCCTAAATCCCCGCGTATCGTGCACACTTTTTTAGGTAAAAGTTGTCATGTAAACAAGAATTCCACGGAAGTGGATGTGTCGCCTGCGCAGGAAGCTGGGGGATTACGAAGAAATAGATACACTTTTCATTTCAAGAAATAATGCTAAAAGTAAGCAATAATCAAAGATTAGCAAGCACTTTTGGTAAGGAAGCACTGCATGAAGTTTGAGTTATCGCACGAAAACAGATTTTATATTTATAGTAACAGTGACCTTGACCTTTGACCATCGGACCTGAAAAGCAACCCCAAGAAACACAAGTTAACGTACGAAAACAGATTTTCTATTTATAGTAACAGTGACCTTGACCTTTGACCTTCAGACCTGAAAACCAATCCCAAGCAAGCACTTTTGGTAAGGAAGCACTGCATGAAGTTTGAGTTTGATAGGCACGAAAACCTCTGTGCGGACGACGCCGCCTACGATGCCGACATAGCAATACCTATGTGTCACCAGCTTTTCGCAGGCGACACAAAAAGGGGGTGCGCACTTTAGGCAGGAACAAGTCATTCTTGGGTTATCGTTCTGGAGTTTCAGGTTCGCCATATTGAATTACCTCTCTTCAAATAATTTTGATAAGTCAATCAGTACTCTTAAAGACACAATACCAACATTCAGAGGTGTAAAAATTTAATAGCACGACCACCAGGCTCTCTGGTGTTTGGCTAGTGCCATTAAATGATACCATATAGTCCGATAGCCGAAGAAATTTGAGTATACAAGGCTGAATTAACACAAAACCATTGTCTTAATCATACAACTAGAAATATGTCAGAATGACATGAAAGTCACCCCATCGTTCTGTAGGATCATTGACCAAGCTACAATGGATATATTTCCACCTGTCAATCAAAATGGTAGACAATTACCAGGTGTAAATACATACATGCTGTTCAGGTAGCCATGCCAACACATGGAATTAATAAGAAAGCATGTCGCAAATATATAACGTTATCGTTGACCGACACCTCGAATACGGTAGATCTGCACGCTGACACGGTCACCTGGCATACACGAATAATTGGAAAATAACGTTGTTGTTGTCACAACAATAAGTTTCAGAAAAGATTCAATCTTACATACGGATAAATCTTCTACTATTTTTTGTTATGAAATACACTTTTCCAAGTAGTTTTCTGATCGATTCTTCTGCAAATCCGACTGAATCGGTCGTCGATATCGGCAGAATGTGTTCGCTTAAAGCCAGTCACTCTGACGAGGACCGCAAACAGCCGAATTCGCGAGACATGAATGAAGAACACCAAACATTTGTGATTTCAGCAATTTTCCTTCGAAAAGAAAAGATCGGAATGTATTTGTCTGTTTTGAACCTGTTGATATTTAAATTTCAAACTCAAACTTTTATCATTATCAGTTCAATTATCATGGACAGTCACTTGTAAATTCCTGCTGGTTAATAGTATCACGCTACCTTGACTCTTTGCGGTACACAAACTTGCTAACTTCGCCACTTTACCCATGTCGTTTTGACACATTCCTACGGTCAAGATTGAAGAGTTCAGCATGATTTTACCCAAGAACGACATTTTACCCACAGAGTGATAAATGCGATGCAATTCTTCGTTATGTTTCCCCAATACGTGGTATTGATCAATTCACAACGTAATGTCCTGAAAAGATGAGCCTACTTTACTTGAGTTTATTTATCAAATTCTATAGTATTATATGACTTAAACGTAATTGTTAAATTGGCAATGCAATCAGATTATTCAACGAAATTTAGCAGTTTTATTGCTGCGAGCAAATTTCAAAACATTTCCGAATGGCAATATGAACGAACTGATGTGGACAGAAAGATTTGATATGAAAATAAAATATCAATTTGAAAACGATTTTACCTCTGTAATAACTCATAAATGTATTCTAAAATGTATTCATGATTTGCTACTTCAGTACATACTATAGATGTAATGGATTTAGTACATGATTAGCTACTTCAGTACAGACTATAGATGTAATGGATTTAGTACATGATTTGCTATTTCAGTACAGACTATAGATGTCATGGATCTAGTACATGATTAGCTACTTCAGTACAGACTATAGATGTCATGGATTTAGTATATGATTTGCTACTTCAGTACAGACTATAGATGTAATGGATTTAGAACATGATTTGCTATTTCAGTACAGACTATAGATGTCATGGATCTAGTACATGATTAGCTACTTCAGTACATACTATGGATGTAATGGATTTAGTACATGATTAGCTACTTCGGTACATACTATAGATGTAATGGATTTAGTACATGATTAGCTACGTCAGTACAGACTATAGATGTAATGGATTTAGTACATAATTAGCTACTTCAGTACAGTCTATAGATGTCATGGATTTAGTACATGATTAGCTACGTCAGTACAGACTATAGATGTCATGGATTTAGTACTTGATTAGCTATTTCAGTACATACTATCGATGTCATGGATTTAGTACATGATTTGCTAATTCAGTACAGACTATAGATGTAATGGATTTAGTACATAATTAGCTACTTCAGTACATACTATAGATGTAATGGATTTAGTACTTGATTAGCTACTTCAGTACAGACTATAGATGTAATGGATTTAGAACATGATTTGCTATTTCAGTACAGACTATAGATGTCATGGATCTAGTACATGATTAGCTACTTCAGTACAGACTATAGATGAAATGGATCTAGTAAATGATTGGCTACTTCAGTACAGACTATAGATGTAATGGATTTAGTACATAATTAGCTACTTCAGTACAGACTATAGATGTCATGGATTTAGTACATGATTAGATACTACAGTACAGACTATAGATGTAATGGATTTAGTACATAATTAGCTACTTCAGTACATACTATAGATGTAATGGATTTAGTACATGATTAGCTACGTCAGTACAGACTATAGATGTAATGGATTTAGTACATGATTTGCTATTTCAGTACAGACTATAGATGTCATGGATCTAGTACATGATTAGCTACTTCAGTACATACTATGGATGTAATGGATTTAGTACATGATTAGCTACTTCGGTACATACTATAGATGTAATGGATTTAGTACATGATTAGCTACGTCAGTACAGACTATAGATGTCATGGATTTAGTATATGATTTGCTACTTCAGTACAGACTATAGATGTAATGGATTTAGAACATGATTTGCTATTTCAGTACAGACTATAGATGTCATGGATCTAGTACATGATTAGCTACTTCAGTACAGACTATAGATGTCATGGATTTAGTACGTGATTAGCTACTACAGTACAGACTATAGATGTCATGGATTTAGTACTTGATTAGCTATTTCAGTACAGACTATCGATGTCATGGATTTAGTACATGATTTGCTAATTCAGTACAGACTATAGATGTAATGGATTTAGTACATAATTAGCTACTTCAGTACAGACTATAGATGTCATGGATTTAGTACATGATTAGCTACTACAGTACAGACTATAGATGT